>NC_133358.1:24479004-24779004 GCF_030506205.2 Paramisgurnus dabryanus | reverse complement strand
CCTTTGCATTGTTAACTCAAAGCTTTACCAGCTGAACGAACACTAATAAGTTAAATGTACATTTTCTTATTGTATGTACACATGTACAAATGTTACTTTATCAGATAGGAATTGTTAAAGTATGTGACCATTTTTATTCTGCAAGACTTTAAAGCCATTATATGAGGGACACGACCACCCAAAAGAATTTCAAATATGAGGGATATTATATAAATGAGGATCTGATTATTTACCCATCCTGCACTCGGGGAGAACAGAAACAGTTTACTGTCCCGCAGGACTTGCTAATAAACAAACCTCCACTCGGCGAAACCCAGAGTTCACACAGACTTTCGGGCGACCATTGCAGTTAGCGAATTGATAAACACGAACTCTTTAGTAAACTTCATAACACGGCAATAGGTTTTGTCCATCAACCAATAGCAGCTGGTTCTGGTTTACGTGAGGGTGCTTATGTCAATTTCTCAGTACGCCTGACAGTTGTGTATAATTTCAACAAAGGGGATGTGTGCCTAAAACCGACGAGTGTCTAGTATGAATAGAGAGTCTCAAAAACATCATAAAGAGAGCAGTGAAGCTTACACACTTTATTTTCCTCAGTGAATAGGGCCAGTATTCATTACAGCCAATCTTGTTTTTCATTTTCCAAATAGCTGACACATGCCAACCATCCTGCTGCTTCAATGAGTCGCCCATGGGACTAACACCTGACCGGCTTGACAAATCTAAGACAACGTCCGTGAGGTTTGTATGCCTGAAACCTTACAGAAAAAAAATGTATATTCTTTTCTTTAAACATTAAAGGGGCCATATCACAAGATGTAAAATAAATGAGGACATATGTGAAGTTTTAGCTCAAAATGCCATATAAATAATTTATTATAACATGTTAAAATTGCCACTTTGTAGGTGTGTACAAAAATGTGCCGTGTTGGGTGTGTCCTTTAACATGCAAATGAGATGAAGTGCAAACACTGATTACAATGATGGTGGTTTGTTGAAATTGAAACTTAATTGTGCTGTGAATTATTTTCTCTCTGCACTAAATGGAAGTAATGTGGTTGGATAGTGCAGATTAAGGGGTGGTATTAATATAATAAGAGCTCCTTATGACATCATAAAGAGGGCCAAATTTCAACGACGTATTTTTTCATGTACTTGTAAAGAATGATTTACCAAAACTAAGTTACTGGGTTGATCTTTTTCACATTTTCTAGGTTGATGGAAGCACTGGGGACCCAATCATGGCACTTAAACGTCAGATTTTCATGCCATGGCCCCTTTAATAGTTCCTGAAATAGTTCTCAATTGATAAAGCATTGCATTATGCACAAGTCATGGGTAAGATTCCCAAAGATCATACATACTGATAATCGTCTGCTAAATACATAAATGTAAATGCAATGTAAAATAAATTAAGAAAAGTTATGCAAAATGATCACAAAAGCAAATCAGCTGACCTTCTTCAAGACCAGATTTAAATTACTTTTACTCAAATTCTGATAATATACTGTCATAAAGTTTAAATTAAATAAGAAAAATGCAAAGCAATGTTTTTCACTCATGGTCTCAGACTTTGTGACCCCATTGTAAGTCAAGAAACCATCATCAATCAAACCATCATCAACATCGTCTCTAATGTCACCTGTCACGTTCATGGCAGAAATACAGAACACTAAACATAACACCCCACAATTACATACAACAAGTCAGAAAAACTCGAACCTCCATACAATAAATGCCAGTCATTTTAAAGCCCCTTCCAATTAGTATCTACCCTACCAACAGTAAACATAAACTTCACAGTCCATCTCTCTTTGTTTTGAAACAAGGTAAAGAATATGTATCTCTCAATCCCCCACACCGAACTAAATACTGACCTCCGAGTCCCAAACTGGCGGTTATATCCCAAGCCCAAAATAATCCAATCCAATTACCGACATGTCCATCATGTGCAGCCCCTGGGCACGGTCGTGACCTTTAAAGATATTTAGAAATCCCTCTCATTGTGCAGACATCTTTATGGAAGCCGTCTTAACCGCCTAACTGGGAACGGAGTCAAGAGACCAAAATAGAGGTCTTTATCTTTAATCGCATCCATAAAAGAGCTTTAAAACCGATCATGAAATACAGCGATCCACGTCAACCTCTCCACCGGTCTGCCTATGAGAGCTGCTGTCTAATAATTGCCATTTAAGGTGTCATGCTTGACTTCTAGAAAAAAGAAAACATCAAATTCCTACTATAGCAGCCCACTGTTCCCTACGGACAAGTCTCAAGGTTCCTGCTATTCTTGCATGGGAAAGTCAACTTATTGCCAGAAGCTGGCAGTTTGCTCGAGGAACAAATCTAGGGAGACGAGACAAAAACGTCACTATCGCATCAATGCATGTGAATGAACCAGCTGTTTTTAAGCAAGCAAACTGCAGCTGTAAAACACAGCCCGAGGATTCCCTTCATCTGGAGGGGTCGCTTACAGCAGAGACGACACGGCCATAAACCAAAAGGATTTCAATCACAGCAGGGCCACCGAATCCCTAACAACCTCTTTTACGCTTGGGTTCAGCCACACCCAGTTCACTACTAACAATTTGGACTTTGAAGATGTGCGCTGATCCAAAATGTAATCAGCTGCAAGATGTTCATTTCCTACACACACTAAAGTAAACAGGGTACATGAGCCACTTGCGAATGGAAACTAAAGAGCTTATCTCTGTTTATTTCTGATAATAAGTGAAAAATAAAGTCAATTATTTTATCATATCTAACACGTATCGACTACTACACTGAGCTAACGTTACTGTGTAAAATTAACTTCTCCGCACAACGGTGATCCAAGCTTGCCATCTCCCCTTGTCTTTACCAAATCGAAACATTTTATTCAATAAGGTATTTTTTTCAGAGATTAGTTTAGCCACTAGCCAGACCGATAAAAAATCCTAAAAATGTACTCACCCTTATGTCATGTTTCTTTGTTTAGTCGAGAAGAAATTGTGTTTTTTTGAAGAAAACATTCCAATATTTTTCTTCATTTAATAGACTTTATTGGACCTTAACAGTTTACAGTTTCAATCCAGTTTAAAATTGCAGTTTCAATGCAGCTTTAAACGTTCCCAACCAAGGCATTAGCGTCTTATCTAGCGAAACGATCGTCATTTTTGTCAAGAAATATTAAAAATATGTACTTTTAAACCACAACTTCTCGTCTTGCACTAGCCGTGTGAAGCGCCAGCGCGACCTTACGTATTACGTATTCATGTCGAAAGACACTTTCGGACCATTTTACACAATAAACTGAGTAGGCATGGGCAGGTTACTGGTTTCAAGGTATACCGTGGTTTTAAACAGTCGAGGTTTCAAAACCACTCACATTTTCTGTAATACAGTTGCAAGGTATGAGATTTACTCAAAAAAAATGAGTTAATGTTGTTAATAAAATAAATGCCGAATAGCAAAAACCACCTTTGAAGGTTGTCATGCTGTCTTATTATATTTGTTTTAGCTTAATTTGTGCCTCTCTTATTATGTTGGTCAGTTGAATATTAATTAGATCCAATCCATGTTCAGTAAAAATAATTTGATGCAGAAATAAACTAGCTAATAGAACAACTGTATAGTATTGTATGTAAGTGTTTAATATCGGCATATAGAAGTTGTCCGTTTAAATCACTATCGGTATCAGCCCAAAAAAATCCTATCGGTGCATCCCTAGTTTTTAATATTTTTTTAAAGAAAATTATAATTATAATTTAAAGGCTTTATTTTCACCCAGCACATGTTTATGTCTAGTTAAAAATTGTATTGTTGCAACCGCGAAACCGCTGTATTTCTGCTTAAGGTTATCATACCGCCAAAATCTCATACCGGCCCATGCCTAAAACTGAGGAGTTGTGGTTTAAAAGTACATCTTTTTTTATTTTTCTTGGCACAAATGACGATAGATAAAATTGAAAAAAATCCTGGAATGTATTCCTTAAAAAAAAAAAACTTAATTTCTTCTTGACCGAACAAAGAAAGACATAAACATCTTGGATGACATGGGGGTAAGTTAAAGGAACAGTATGTAGGATTGTGGTCAAAACTGGTACTGCAATCACAAATCTTGTGGCTTAAACTGGTACTGCAATCTTACTGGTGGCCAATACACAACATGACAACATAAACATCAGTTGACGGCTGCAACTGTGATTTAAGTATTTGAAATGAAAATGATTTTTTTAATGTCTAGTGACATATCAGGGCCATTTTATGATTAATTGATATAATTTTCTTACATACTATTCCTTTAATTGTCAGGATTTTTTTATGAAAGTGAAATATTCCTTTAACTGCGGCAACGCACGTGCGTCCAATTGAACCGTCTATATGCATGCAAGTGCTCCAGTAGGTGAACTGGTAGAGCATTGCATAAACAAAACAAAGGTCATGGGTTCAATCCCAGGGAAAACACAAACTGATGAAATGTGATCAGCAAATCATATTTAAATCTTTCCCTAGACACAGTGACAAAGATATCTGAGTTTTCCCAAATTCAGTTTCCTCCAGGCCAATTACGCTGCGTTTCCAAATTCCCCCTTTCCTGCATTTAGCTACAATTCAGCAGATTACAGCAAACTCCTCACTCTGACTCACGTGTTAGCGTGTTACGGTCTTTTTACATAATGACTGCTAATATGGGCCACCAAGACAGACACAAAAAGGGATCTTTTAACCGTTAACCTTTCCTCTTTAAAAGTGCAACTCTTTTGGCATCCTCCAGATACTTTATAAGGTCACTCTGCGGAAGCATACCAGATCTGTAAAGCAGCACATTTTCTGAATGATGACAACAACGCGAGGCTGAAATAATGTTTGAATGTTTTTAGCGACACCGCGTCAGCTCCGGCATTCCCGTCGCTCACGGTCCGTAGCTGCGTGTGGAGAAGAGCTGGAGGCCAAAACCAGCGGTCACACGCTGCTGGCTCTCAGAGTTACTCTACTACCCAGCTGGGGTCAAGGACCCTCCATCACCCCGACAAACAAAAGGGGATTCCTACAGACCATGGACGACACGGCACAGACACAATAGGAGGCTGGAAACACCCCGCACCACATACCCCCCCCCCCCAAATCCTTATTAAAGAATACTCGAGCAAAGCAAAGATTAGTGAGCTGGATCTGATCCAAACGGCACTGCCATGAGAACGCAGTAATGGTGCATGCAAGAGCAATCATCCTGTTAATCTACATTCACTTCTTTATTATGAAAACATTTCTTAATGTTTGAAATACACTCCAGTTAAGATTACAGAGTGGCTGTTTTATTATGGAGTTTATCCTTAAAACAAATAGTAACTATGATTAAAGATTTTACATAAAAGTCTGTGTAAAGTCATTTCAGAGAGTTGTCTCTATACACATTGTAATGTATTACTGAAACATGTTACAAAAACGGTGAACTATGTAGTACTAGGGATGCACAACTAATCCAAAAGACTAATCGAGATTACAAATACGAGTAAAACAATTACATACTTGTCAAAAGCTGTCCATTTCTGTTAAACTGTTAAACAGTTTTTCTAAATTTCTGAGTTTAGGGGCGGAGCTAAAACAGTGGCTTGATGATGCACTGGAGCCCCCGAGCATGGCCCCACCCCTAACACAATCGCAAGCATCCATTTAGGTTGTAGCGCTATTTGAAAGTTGAGAGACACGGCAGCTTTTTCATGAGTGGCAGGTTTTGGCACCGATAGTGGACATGCCCCCAGTTAATTGTGCTTATTTTTGTGAACTTATTTTATTTTTTTGGCAATTTTTAATAATTCACAATTGGTTGGACAGTTAATATCACATTTATCTGTGGTGTTGTGACAAACTAGAAAGTCTGGATATTACTTAATATACACTCACCTAAAGGATTATTAGGAACACCATACTAATACTGTGTTTGACCCCCTTTCGCCTTCAGAACTGCCTTGTGGCATTGATTTAACAAGGTGCTGAAAGCATTCTTAAGAAATGTTGGCCCATATTGATAGGATAGCATCTTGCAGTTGATGGAGATTTGTGGGATGCACATCCAGGGCACGAAGCTCCCATTCCACAACATCCCAAAAATGCTCTATTGGGTTGAGATCTGGTGACTGTGGGGGCCATTTTAGTACAGTGAACTCATTGTCATGTTCAAGACACCAATTTGAAATGATTCGAGCTTTGTGACATGGTGCATTATCCTGCTGGAAGTAGCCATCAGAGGATCAGAGGACGTGGTGGTCATAAAGGGATGGACATGGTCAGAAACAATGCTCAGGTAGGCCGTGGCATTTAAATGATGCCCAATTGGCACTAAGGGGCCTAAAGTGTGCCAAGAAAATATCCCCCACACCATTACACCATTACATTAATGAGAAATTTAACATGTGTTCCTAATAATCCTTTAGGTGAGTGTAACTCTAAATGTGTTTAAAGAAAGAAAGGAAGTCATAAATACCTAGGATAGCATAATGGAGAGTAAATAATGGGATATTTTTCAATTCTAAGTAAATTATTCCTTCAAGGCCATCATACAAAAAATGTTCTCCTATCTAAGCCATAAGCCATAAACAGTGACACTGTTGCACTTTTACACACTGATCAGCTGGTACTCAGTCAGCAACACTGACTTAACCCATGGCTTGGGTTTACAAACCAATACTCCAAACGTTATCTTTCAAATGGTTAAAAATACAGACAAATAAACTAGTGACGAACTAACTTCTGGTGTTATCTTTGTTTAACATTTCTGGCATTGTTGAATGAACTCACAGTGTCAATGTCAAATAAAACTTTCCCTTGATGGTAACCAAACAGATAAGACACAGAAAGGTCATCGACCGTGCAACCAAGGCCTGCAAATTTACACCCGGACTGCAAATAAAATCCCAGTATGTTACTTATCTTACTGTACCTTTGGTATTAATAGCTTCCTTTAGGTGAAGCAGCACTTCTGCAAATCTCCGCACATCGTTGACCAGCTGCATTATGTATTCGGGATCGGCACCTGCCGTGTCCACGCTGTCCGACCCAGAGCTGATGGAGCTGAGGGATCCGCTCTTCACCTTTCGGCCCAAACCCGAGGACCCTGGGCCGGAGGAGAGGGGAAAAAAGTTGGAGTTGGACAAGCGTGCAATTCCCAGCGAGCGCTTGTTCGATCCTCCACTGCTTTGCTGCAGCATCCCGGCAGCGAGCATCCCAGCTGCATCCAGTTTGAAAGGAACCTTGTGCAAATTCCCCTGGAGATTCTCAAATTCCCAAAGCTTCCTCAACACAGACAGCAGGGCCTGTGTGCACAATGGAGTAAACGTATATTTAAACATCTAATGTTTAAAGACAAGACCACTTTCACCTGATTATGCCGAAAACGCTTCTATTCACTGGATTTTATTCACCTACACAGGGGAGAAATCCAAGCCGTGCACTAATAGTAATGTCTTGTGCACTAAATTCTGATTTATACAACTAAACAAAAAGCGTTACTAACATATTAAATAAGGAAACCAAACAGATACATTGATATGGCTTTTGAGGAATGCTATATTAGTAACAAAGAGACCAGGAATTTTAAAGTTTGATCTTGTCTGTAGGACATAATAAACATTATTAGAAAATAAATTTATTAGGAAAATAAATAAGAATGTGGAAATAAATACTGTCATTACTATTATAATATATGCGAACTGTACTGTACTTCAAACTTTAAATTGCATAATAAATAATGACAACAACAAAACATTGTTACCGCAGTTCCCTCCTAAATAAAAATACAATAGAAACCATCAAGGACATTTTAGTGGATTTAATGGTTATAATGGGAATTGTATAGTTTTAATGGAAACTATAATGGGCTCTACTCGTGTGTTGGGTTCAGTTGGTGTGATTTGATCTGAACCAAAATTAAATCACACTGGAATAAGACCCAAAACACACATAAAGGTATTTTGTAATGGTTTAAATGGTAAACAGCTGATGGTTCATAATTATATAATGGCCTATTTGCCATTTTGTGTTATAAAAATATATATATATTATATATAGATATTATATATTGATATATATATAACAAAACTATGTTAAAACTAGTGTAGTAGAATGAAGCAAAATGAGAAAACAATCACATCAAATACATAAATACTAACATTATTTACAATACATACTATTATCCAAAACCATACACGACTTTAAATATTAAATAGTCGAAAAACCAAAACAAGATAGTGCACATAGTAACTTAACTCAGATTTACATATATCATGAGAAAAGTAAACTAAATGTAAGTTTCAAATAAAATATTGCTGTCATCGTACATCGAGACGAGTTTCAGCCAGTCTTGAAGTTGAAATATAAAATATATGAAATATTGTATGACACGGCGCCCATTACGGTTAACGTTAGTTAGCCTAGTTAAGTTTTATTTAGGCTCTGTATTCGGTATCACATTAATTATTAAATTACAAAAAGCACACTTACTTAAGAAGCATGTCTGGATCACTGCACAGAGATGGGTGGACATCAGAAACTAAAACTTAATATCCAAAATAGCATTAAATCCCCGTCCGTGCACCGTAACTGTCTCGTCAACCAAAGTAATGCGTGAGAGTTGCTTCTTACGTTCCTCTTGCTATAGCCCCGCCCTCTAATGGAAATCTCACTCCTGATTGGTTATGTGAGTGATAAGGCGGGTCCTTAGTCTCCACCCTGTAGCAACAGGTGCCTATGCCCTCTCTTAAAGCGCTTTGGTCAAAATATTTACCGTACACTTGTTCTTTGTTTTTGAGAAGAAAATGTAATCTATTACTTTATTAATAATTATTATCTTACATACATTTACTGACTTTTGGTTTACTATAAGCGTGAAGGAGGTTTTTTAAAGTAATTAGATTGGCTCATAGATTAGTTGTTTTTATAATGATTGGGTCTGAGGACTAAATGTGAGATATTTTGGTCGCTAATGTTTACAAGGGATCTAAATAAAACTGTGCCCAGTCAGTGGTCCATCTAGTGGTTGAATTTGTTATTTTGCCAAACAGGATTTTTAAAATCTAAAATGTATTACACTTTTAAAAAATAGTAGTATTTCAGACGCTGAACCTTAATTAAAGTAGCAAAGTCATTTTTTTACTAAAAGTACCAGATACCACAAATATGAATATAGCTTATGCTAAATTATTAGTTTAATAAATATAAATTATAACATACTACATGGTTTATTGCAATCTTTTGCAATGTTTGTAAACCAGATTAAATAATAGATAATGCATTAGATAATGCATCATTCCAGCCTAAAAGCTATATTCTTTTAATTATTTTCTTTGACTTGTGTGGGTGTAGTGTACTATATGTGTGCATGTAGAATGCTGTTGAAACATATACTGGTTCATATGCTTTCTCATGGGAAAATATATGCATTCACTGGCTGGCGCCGTTAGAGCTAATGATCAATCAGGTCTAGCTGCATTCATAAGCACCAAACAATGAATCACTTAGACATCAGTATAATATTTCCATAAACAAGGTGAAATAAACTGCATATTCTCATACAAAATATACATTTTGAGGAAAAACTTAAATTTGCGGTGACAAAATTTTGCATTTAGTCAATATCAACATTCTGTAATCATGAAGGTTCAGGAATAAGGTTAATTATTAATAACAGAGCACTTAGGCTTTCTATTTCTATTTTTAAGTGAGCTATATAAATAGACAGAAGGCAAAACGTAGCCTATGTACACACATATTATTATGAATATTATTTATTAGTATTAAAATAGATAATTCACGAGTTTATGCTTTATATGTACATTATTGTAAAATATTGTGAATTTATGCTACTACGGTATTTAATCTATGTTTATATAATAGTAATTTATAATTATTTTACCTTTGTTGCCCTCTAGTGGTCCTACATATAACACCCCTTCCCCCGCTTTGCATACGTAATTACGTCAACTGCTAGGTCCTACAAGAAGCGTATAACATAAAACTGAAACTGTACCGAGTTTACCTCTATTCAACGTCTTGTGCACTATCGGTGCACACTTATGATTTTTATATGTAATAATATAAACATACGATAGTTTCAAATCCGTGCTATTTCTTACGAATGTTAGACTCGTATTTGTTTTACACACTCCGGCCAGGATCCTTACAATAGTCACACAGATTTGATCCATTTGGCCGCAACTGCAATAACACGGCAAAATGTGTCAACCGTACACCCTCAACTGGATCGCGACGGGGTTCTGACCCGATCCGCTTTCAATGCTGTTGAATCCGGCTGTGAGTTTTTAATTACGGTTGGTTTCAGCGGAGGAGTTTGACATGTCTGTCGCGGCCGGTGGAGGGACGCAGTGCGCGGGGCTGGGCGCTGCCGCCGCCCCGGGCTGCTGCTCCTCCTCGTCGTCGTCGGGATCCGGATCTGTCGCGTTATTAGGCGGAGGATCGGGAATCGCGGGCCGGTTACCCAGCCGAGTACTCGAGCAAGTCTTCTCCTATCTGGATCTGTCGGATCTGAGTAACTGCTCGTTGGTGTGCTGGCACTGGTACAACTGTCTGGCGGATGAAAACAGTGAGGTGTGGCGGAGTCTGTGCGCCCGGGTGCTCAGTGATGAAGCGATGCGCTCTGATATCCTCTGCAACATCACCACTTATAAAGATAAAGTAAGATGTAAATGAATGTCATAATATGACTCTCATGCATTGAATATGCAAAAAAGGTAGCGTTATTTGTAACCATATTTGTCACCATCGATGCAACGACGAAAGAAATCTAATAAATATACGCAGTTTACCATTAAAACCATTACAACAGTTCTTTATGTAGTGTGCTTTGTCCCTTATTCTAATAGGATTTAATAGTGTATTATAGGTTTTATTCAGCTAGATAACATCCCATATAACTTGGCATATTACCAGAGCAGAGACCCACAGGGACCCCTCTAGTTTCCATTAAACGTCGTACAATACCCATTATAACCATTAAATATTCTGTTATGTATTTATTGTGGTTTTTCATAAAAATTTTGTGTATGTGTTCTGGATTTTATACTGTCCATCTTTGAATTCAGCCAGATGAGTAGGTAAACAAGATGGTCTTTAATGGATGACGTCATTTGTAAATATTAGACATAAGTGCAGTCGCTCATAGGTTGCACTTGTGTCCAATGTCTTATGTCGCTCATAAATCGAAGTATTTAATTTTGTGTTGTTTATTGTTTTAGATAGCCTAAACTGTGGTTTTCTCTTCTCAAACACCATGGTACATAAAAGTGGCAAATAAGATTGCAGTGACTTGGAAATGTCAATGATTAAAATGACCCTTCTTCCCTGTCCTCAGCTAAAGTCCTTCCAGCACGCCCTGAGCTCTCACGACTGCTCCAGGAACGTATACATCAAGAAAAATGGGTTCACGTTGCATCGCAACCCTATCGCCCAAAGCACCGACGGTGCCCGCGGAAAGATCGGCTTCTCGGAGGGTCGGCATGCTTGGGAGATCTGGTGGGAGGGACCTCTTGGTACGGTGGCGGTGATCGGCCTCGCGACCAAGAGGGCTCCCATGCAGTGCCAGGGTTATGTGGCACTTCTAGGCAGCGATGACCAGAGCTGGGGATGGAATTTAGTAGACAATAATCTGCTTCATAACGGAGAGGTCAATGGGAACTTCCCCCAGTGTAACAACGCACCAAAGTACCAGGTAACATAGTTTGTGACGTTATAACATTAAATCTTCACATTTTAGCTGTGGGCATAAAGTCTTAGTTTGCAGCACATATTATGCCCATTTTTACAATATGTATAAGTCTCAGGTGTGTCCGAAATTTTTCTATGAAGTTCCAGCTCACAATACAGCACAGATCGTTTATGATAGCATGTCCAAAGTGTCCCTATTTGGGTGGGAGCAAAAACACTGTTTCTTGTGTGTGTGTTCCTTTAAATGCAAATGAGCTATTGCTCTTCGCTCCCTTATCAAAAGAGATGCTTTGGTTAAAATCGTGCAAAGAAGCACAGAAGAAATAGCAGACAGCTTTCAACTGAAGGCAGAAATGATGGTTATACAAGACTGTCAGTCAGCAGCAATGGGCGGGGCTTTAGCAGTGTGACATCACATTGCTAAGAGAATCAAAACAGCAAGTCTAATGAGACTTTTTTTATTTTAGGGTGCTTTTGTTCACACACTACCAACACACATTTATGTCCAAACACCTTGTAAAAGTGGATTTTGTATAATAGGTGCCCTTTAAGAACCATCCAGATAAAATAGAAAGTTGACATAAACTGTGGCCAAGCACTTTTTTTTTATATGTTGTTAGAGGTTAGTTTATCAGACCTCATGACAAAACAAAAACAGATCGATATTATCCAGACTGACTTTTGACCGTGCATCTTACTGAGAATTTGAGTTGTTTATCTTATCAGTCCATGCATTTCTTAAGAATTGTTCACACAGTTATTTTGGTAAAAATTACCATGAAATTAACTTGAATGACTTTACCAGTAAATACATAAATGTGCTA
The DNA here is from genome assembly GCF_030506205.2 of Paramisgurnus dabryanus. Classification (NCBI taxonomy): domain Eukaryota; kingdom Metazoa; phylum Chordata; class Actinopteri; order Cypriniformes; family Cobitidae; genus Paramisgurnus; species Paramisgurnus dabryanus. The sequence goes on along the minus strand of NC_133358.1, from coordinate 24,766,477 downwards.
TTCACACTTGCACCAAGCGTGCATATTTTTACCAATAAGATATCACTCACACATCAGTGCCAAAATAGCGGTAAACTCTGTCAGGCCACAGCGGGCTGAGGTCGGTGTTGCGCCGTAAACAATGGTGCAATGGTGGGTGATGACTTTATATTAGTGCCATGTTTGTTGTTTCTTCAACTGTGGCGAACACTGTTGTGCATTATATGTAATCTTTAAACATGAGGCTTCGCAGTAAGTGTGCAAAGAACGTGGGCAATTCAGCAATTAATAAACTGTTATAAACAACACTGCTAAAGAGATTTAGCCAAGTTAGCATTTTCCATGTGTTCAAGCACCGTGTAAAAAGAAACGTCCGTAAACAGTGAGGGAGGTTAACACGTCATCATTGTCAGAAAGCTACAGTATTATTGGCGCACAGCACAAAGTGCGTTATACCGGTAATCCTATTCTCTGTTTATACATAGCATTGTACCTGTAAATTACTGGTAATCTTATAACTTCTCTTACTGGTAAATTGGCAAACATATTTACTGGTATTTTAAAAATAACTGCAATTTTCCAGTAAAGACTTTACCAGTGTGCTACAGGAACAAAGACTGTGCAGGGCTTAACGCAAATAATTTTTATACTGGCCCCATCAGGCCAGTGGCCCCACCAAAACTGGCTGGTCCGATCGGGCAAGTGACAATACTGTTTACTGGCCCGAGCATCTCGTATGCTGGCACCGGGGCACCGGGCAGTCCTTAATGTTGAGCCCTGTGTGTATTTAATCAGTGACATCATCACACACTTCTGTATTTTATTTACATGCCATATCTCATACATTTTTATTTCGACAGATCGGGGAGAGAATCCGTGTGATCCTAGACATGGATGATAAGACACTAGCCTTCGAGCGAGGTTTTGAGTTCCTTGGCGTGGCATTCAGAGGCCTGCCCAAAACCTGCCTCTTTCCTGCTGTCTCAGCCGTGTACGGAAACACTGAAGTGACAATGGTATACCTAGGACGACCTCTGGATGGATAAGGTGGATCTTGGTGCCACTAGGGGAACGCTGCTTGGCACAGTTTCACATTTGGACTTAGAAACAGGCCGTCCTGGGAGAATCAGTTGTTGTTGTTGGATAGGGCCTGTTGAAGGTGAGGATGTCCGACATACATCTGCGAAACTCAGTTAAATGTCTATTTACTTTTAGTCCTTTTGGTGACCTGGGACACTTTTTTTAACCTGATTTAAATGAAATTTAAGAACTGCACAGGGGCAGCTGTTCGCTTTTATTAAATAGGTTAAAAGCCAAATTATAGATCAGACATGTGGCAACATTTTATAATAACTTGAAATTTTACACGCATGGAGTGACTGTGAAGAGGACTGTGTTATCTGAAGACCACGATGGGTCAGACTTCCAAACAAATATACAAACGTACATGTAGGTAAATGTCATGAAGACCACACGCCAAAATGACGTACCGATATCTTACTGTTTTATTCCCCAGAGCAGTTATCTGCATGCAGTATATGCGTCTCTTCCTCTGATTTTTATTTTTTAAGGACAGGCAAAGGTAGTTTGTTGTTATTCTATTTGTTACTGTACATTTTAACTGTGATGTAGAAGTGTATAGTATTTATTTATTAAGGTCTATCTTTGCTATAACTGAGGGTATGGAGACTACAAATAAACTCTAAATTGTGCCAGTCTGTGAATGTATCTCAGTGTGTTCTGTTAGGTATTATTCATTTGTCTATAAAAGGTTAATATTGTTTGATTCAAGAAATCCGTAAAAGTGTAATGTGGGTTTTTAATGGCATCTAGTGATAAGATTATTAATTGCAAATAACCTCAATTTCGAAATGCAGTGAGAAGCTACGGTAGCTGCCACAGGACAAACATTTCATAGTGACGAAATGCGCTGTGTAGGACAGTTTGTCTGTTTAGTGCTACTGTACATACATTTTGCAGATTAACATGTAAGTGTATGTAGATAACGTTACGAAAATTAACCATGATTTTTTTGTGGTAAAAGTGTAGTAACCATGTTTTTTTTTTTGGTATTGATTACTATCAGCAAAACCATGGTTTTACTACACTAACCATGTTTTTTTTAACTGTAGTAAAACCATGGTTAATAGGCTTTATGCCCAGCTGCACTACTTCCTGAACTTCAGCCAGCTCCTTGTTTCCTGGCTGCCATTATTGGACAAACTGATTAATCCAGGTGTGCCTGACCACAGTAGTCACAACAACAACAATCAGACACACCTGGATTAATCAGTTTGTCCAATAATGGCAGACAGGAAACAAGGAGCTGGCTGAAGTTCAGGAAGTAGTGCACTGTAAGTGTAAAAACGGCTCAGTCTTTGGTAATTAAAAAAAATATATAGTTTATGTATAGTTATGTATATTATATTGCATTTCTGTTAAGAGTTCCTTCTAAAAGTTACACAATGCACCTTTAAAGGTGCAGTTGGTGATTTGGAAAATGCTAACTTTAGCCTCATAGCATTAAAGGCATTCAATCCCATCCTCTCTGCAAATGAGGAGACTTTCAACCAGCATAACAAAAATGTTTTAATGGACCTATTACACCTTTAAAGGGCACTTCAACTATAAAGACTTGTATGGTTTAATACTTTCCGTCTACTGCTAAAATCCATTGATAGAAACACATTAAATATTTATAGCTGTGTAATAGCTATGGCGCCCACCAATATGCTTCAAGCATATTGCATTCTGGGTCAATGATTTGTAATGGTTGTTGCATTCCCATCTTCTTATCTAAGATAGTCTTTATTTTGATAATCATTCATTTGTCCTGTGTTGGTCATCATTTATGTCAACATAAATGTTGGCCTCAAAGTGAAAAGTTTACTAAAACTATGACATTTGTATTGCTTCTAATTACACATTCATACAACCAATCCCAGTGTTAATCTATTAAGCCATATATGTGTATCAAGGTACCCTTTAAATGTGACATTTCACAAGACTTTTTAAGATGTCAAATAAATCTTTGGTGTCCCCAGAGTAAATATATGAAGATTTAACTCAAAATACCATATAGAGAATTTATTATAACTTAATATAAAAATTTACAAAAAAATTACTACTTTGTAGGTGTGAGCAAAAATGTGCCGTTTTGTCCTTTTAAATGCAAATTTAGTTGATCTCTGCACTAAATGGCAGTGTTGGATACTGCAGATTAAGAGATTAAGAGGCGGTATTATTATAATAAGATCCCCTTCGTACATCAAAAGGGGAGCCACATTTCAATGATGAATGGTTTACCAAAACTAAGTTACTGGGTTGTTCATTTTTACATTTTGTGATTGATAGAAGCACTGGGGACCCAATTATAGCACTTAAACATGGAAAAAGTGTGCTATTCATGACATGTACCCCTTAAATAAAATTGTCTGTTCCCCTCAACCACAAGGTGGCGTCCATTATCAGCTTGAGTTCCTCTACAACAGTTCTTTCTCGACCGGGGGCTCAAGATGAATAAAATATGCAACAAAACAAGCTAAGCAATTAATTATCTATTTATAGTAGTGTCATTTACTATAAGTCGTGTTATTTATCAAATATACATCTTTTCAGCTACCCAAAGCTCTGGGTAGAAGGAGGGGGCTTCATGTTTTTGTGGACATATGAGGGCCTAGAAGTTTAAAGGCTGAGATCCATCGCTCTACAAGAACCACATATTCATATTTGGCTTTTTCCAAGAAATTATTTTTAAATTTGTTATTTCAGGGAATGAGAGTTTATTAACCATTTATGGTTGTTTATGCAGAATGCATCTGTAATCTAAAAATAATCTGTTTTTTAGATCCTTCCTTTGTAGGGGATTCCCATCGTGTTTTAACGGACAGGATCAAGTCATGGTTATTTTGATGTCATGAAAGTTGTATATTTTTGTAAAGCATTAATGCCTATTTGATAGAAGTGCAAATTGTGGTGCTTTTACAGTCTTTTTTTTACAAAATATGCAATATGACCATTTCACCTCACGCAGCTTTCCTATTCGCTTCACATTTGACTAAAAAGAAACCCATACGGCCATATATAACCATCGTGAACATTACGATTATCTCCAAATGAGTTTTGAAATATGTCACGCGTGAAAGTTTTCACAACCGTTTTCACAACTCGTGACATCTGATCTAAGAACAGTTGAAACGAGCAGAAACGATGGAGCAGCATCTTTGTGACAGGAAGGGTGTGAGCTCTTGGTGGTTTCCTCTTCAGTAGTATCTGATGGGTGAAACCAGCAGTGGGTGCGTTGGGCGTGTTCTGTTGGTAGAGTTTGTGGTCTACTGAACAAGACCGAATTACAGTTAAAATGTTTGTGCAACAACTCTTTTATTTTGCACATACGTTTTCAAATGTGCTTCCCACGGTTATACATCGATATCGTATGTCAGTTATTGATATCTTCATCATAGGCTTGATTCTGAAACTGAAATGCGTTTGCTGTTGTGGGATGTGGTCAGTTTTTTTTCTTCAAATTTAACATGCATATTTCTGACCCCGCAGTGGGTGTGTGAAAAATACGATCTCTGGCTTCATGTGACATGCGTTTCCGTTGCATGCTTGCTTCCGCAATTACTAAAGACAAGAGCGGAGATGCAGATGTCAGGCACTTTGCATCTCCAAGCCAGCAGAACCTCCCCACAAACCGATGTAATGGTCTACTGTGAACTTCACAGTGGAGCGGAGGGCACGATCCTGGCCGCTAGGGTAAGGGTGCACATTATACCCACGTGTGTGTGTGTTTGTTTGTTTGTGTGTAGTGTAGTGTAAAACAGAAAAGATCTCATTAAATGGGAAATGCATATTTGGTTGAATCTTTCATGTAGTGTAACTCTCACAGTATACGCTTACGGTTAGAGGTCAAGCGTCCTACTTACGGACGCACTGGTGATAGTTTATGTGTCATTTTGGGATCGAAACTACAACTGCTTAGATTTATATCAATGCATTTTAAATGATTGTTGTATTTGAAATGATGCTGGTGCAGGTGTGTGTGATCTGATTTAGATACACAGCAGCTTATAAAGTATTTGGAGACTTAGTGCTTAAAGTGTAAAAATCACACTGAATAAGATAATAAAATTCAAACCGACTAGCATTTGCTAAACAAATGATGACCTTTCAGATTTTTTTCCGAACTGTGTCAGCAATTTTAGTTATTCATTTTATTTTCTGGATTTTAAGTGGAAGTCAGTGCTCTTAGATTCACTCAAATAACCACAGGGTGTTTTCCTTTTGAAGACTAGAAAATACTCAGATATTAAAATTTTGTATTGTATATTTGTGGTTTGGTCCTTAAATTCCAGCATTTTTATATACTCCTTAAAATAAATGTGCTTCACGATGCCATAGAGGAACCATGTTTTGCTTCATGGTTCCATAAAAAAAACATTTTAGTTTAAAAAAGGTTATTTGTAGTACAAACGTTTTTATTATTATTATTATTATTATTAAATGGTACGAAAGAAATGATTCATATAAGTTCCTTTGACCGAATGGTTCTTTGAGGAACCAAAAATGGTTCTTCTATGGCATCGCTGTAAAGAAAGTTTTAAGCACCTTTATTTGTATAAGTTGGGTTCAAATTTGTCATTTTAAAAATGTGACTTAAATTTCTTATAGTGTAGTGTTTGGGGTCATGGATATATTCGTCTATGACCGTGAAGCATCTAACCCAGTGGTTCTCAAACTGGGGGACATTTAATTAAATATATTAATATTATTATATGATTATATGATAAATTATGTAATTAAACAGGACTACATTGTATAATTTTGTTTAATTCAAATTTTAAGTTTTATTTTTTATGTCATAAATTTTCCTTTATGGGACCACACTCTTAAAACGGATGTGTTAAAAACAACAGAATAGTGTTGATTCTGGAACAACACACTAAATGCGTTGTCCTGGAATCCACACATCTCTGTATGTGATTATTATTATTGAAACAACACATTTAAAGTTACTTTAAACACAAAATCAACACATAATGTGTTCAAATTACACATAATGTATTAAAAGCTTAATGCACAAAGATGTGTAAATCCTTTCTAAGAGTGCATGAACTGTTGCACCGTACAAAAGATGGGCCGCATTGCGAAAAAGTTTGAGAACCACTGGTGTAACCAATCTATGTTTAACCTCGGTCTGATCTAATATCAAAAACATCACCTCTGGCTTGATGTTGGCTAAAGCCACAATTTGACACTGCTTATGTCACATAATAGACCGCTATAGGTGTGAAAGTTTTTCCTCATGAGGTATATTTATTTAATGCGGAAAAAAGCTGTTAAAGCAGTTTCACATTGAATAACCTTTCGGATAGAGAACGCTTTGGAAACTTTTATTTTTGAGAGTGTTGGTATCACAGTGCTCTAATGCTCTGTCCTACTATCATCACAGCGATCATGTTAAGATGCCGGTTTTTGATCGTCCGTCCATTCTGGTCCATCATGCCGTGGTATCGATACTGGTCCTGTTTTCGGCTTCTGGACATCCACAGGCCCTCCCCTGCAGACTGGTATGTGAAAAATTATGAGCAATTCCATGCATGTCAACCTTATGTTTTTTTTTTAAAGGCTTAATGATATATCAGATGTCAATATTTGGTCACCTAATACAAATGCAAGTTTTCTGTTTAACTTTTTTTCAAATAATTGCCCATACATTATTGGGCCAGTATTTACCCAGTGGTTTAAAAATAACCAAGTATTTTTTAGAGTTTAGGTAGGCAAGTGCAGCTTTCAGAAATGTCACATCTATAACAGAAAATGTCACATCTATAATATTGTTTCTTTCTCAAATGCATACACAAAAATGAAAATGAAATATATTATTTGTTTCTTGAGGAGCAGCGTAGCTTATCCATTTGTTGGGTATTATTGCTTTTGGTTTGGGCATTTTAATTCACAGAATTCCTACAAAGTATGTATGTGTAACATATGCATGTGTACTTTATTTAAAATAGAAAAAAAAGTATAGACTGGTGTTTTTTGGATGTCTGGACCCTGTCATCAGAGGTTTCAGAAAATATAAATATACACAGATGGTTTAATATAGTGGTAATAAAAACATTCTCTAAGAAATTATATTTTAATATTTGTCTGAAAATGTCACATCCATAACACTGGAATTGCTCTGGTGCTGTTTTTATATTTTTTACTAAAACAGGAAAGACTTAATATGTACTCCTCATTGAATTCTCCTATATTAACCAACACATCTCATTTATGAGAAAACTGTGATATTAGTAGAAATGAATGTGCAGCCAGATGAAAATGTTATTGCTTAGATTGTTGTATTATTTTTTTCTCAGTTGTTTCTGCCAAAATGTCTTGGGTAAAATAAAATAAAAATTGTTAACATACAGTTAGAATATACTGCACTATTAAGAAAAATATATTTAAGTTCATATTGAAATTTTTGATATTTTGGTAAATTCAATTAAAAGATAACTTGGCCTTTCAAAAAATCACATAAAGTCTATTTAATAAAAACAGCTGGATTCACATTTTTTTGTGGTAAGTGGTCACCATGAGGTGTTTTTTCTACCTTACACAACTATTAGGAATTAAATGGATGGTTCACCGAAAAAAATTAAGATTTTGTCTTTATTTAATCTCCCTTATCATCTGAAACCCCAATGTCTTTCTTTTTTCTTCAGAACCCAAATGCTGATTTTTTTTAAGTGTTGCCTCTCTTTCAGTCCACATTCTCTGTTTCTAAACTAATGTGTAACTGAAACAACAGTGATATCCACAGCAAGAAAGTAGAAAAGTTATTGTCTTTAGGACACTTAAGTGGAGTTATTTATTTATCTCCACCGAGGTGGTCACCATCCACTCCTATATTAACCAGAAAATCCCCCCAAAAACTGCAGTAAGTTCACAAGAACAACAAAAGACAATGAGAGTTCAGACGATGTGAGGGTGAGTAAGTAATGATAAAAGTTGGGTGAACTATCCCTTTAATGCCTTTATCGGTTTATTCATGTAAAACATTACTCTTTTTAAATAATAATAAATTAACCAAGGAAATCTAGATTATGCACAGTTCTTAGATAACCCACCTGAACATTTTTGTATTTTTAGTTAGTTATAGTTAATTTGTATATTAAAGGGATAGTTCAACCAAAAATGAAAATTCTGTCATCATTCACTCACTGTCATGTTGTTACAAACACATATAAATTTCTTTGTTCTGATGAACACGAAGGAAAGTATTTTGTGAAATGTTATTAACCAAACTGTTCGTGGACCCCATTGACTTCCATAGTAGGAATAAAGAATACTAATGAAGTAAATGGGGTCCACGAACAGTTTGGTTACAAGCATTTCTCAAAATATCTTCCTTTGTGTTCATCAGAACAAAGAAATTTATACAGGTTTGTAACAACATGAGAAAGTAAATGATGAACTATTCCTTTAACTCCCTACTGAAAAGACTAGCTAAAACCAGCCTAAACTAGTCCTGCCTGGACACTTTTTTAGCTGGTCGAGCTTCATCAGAATGGAGGACCAGCTTTACCAGGCTTGAAAGGCAGCTTAAACGCTACTTTCATCTTCCAAACTTCCAGCATGACCAGCTAAGAACAGATAACCATTTTAAAACCAGCCTGCTTAACCAGCTAAAACCAGGCTGTGGTTTAAAGTTTAAAATGAAACGTCTGAACTGAGTACTGATTCTAAAAGCGGGTTTTCGTAGCAATACCATTTTTCCTAATATTTTGATAGTTTTTCCACTACAACAACAACATTTATTTAAAAAAATTTAGGCTACTATGAACTTTAAAGGTTCTTCATGTAATACAACCCGACATAGACCATTTTAGAAATCTTTATTATTAAAAGTGTGGTGGAAGTTATACACAGTCACACATCACCACACAACTATTTAAAACTTCTGTTCCATAATGTGTAAAAATACTGTCAACAGTCACAGTCTTGTCTTGAATATCCTCTTTTCTCTCTCTCTCTGTCTTTTTAGATTCAAAACACTGCTGTGTGCAACAACTTTCAGCTTTCCACAGTACCAACCCATTTATCACAACAAACCGAAGAGATTTTTCTCGACAACAACCTTCTTGTAAATTTACAGGACGGTTGCCTCTCGAGGTACCCTAACCTTCGAACCTTCAGCTGTGCAAACAATCACCTGAGGACAGTAGAGAAAAATGTATTCTCCAAATCTCCTCTACAAAACCTTAACTTTGCCGAAAACGAGCTTTGTTACGGACACGAGCAAGTCGCCCAGGCATTAAGCTATCTGACTCAATTAAAGACTCTTGATCTTTCAGGTAATGGCCTCACAGAGGACATGGTGGCTTTATTGTTACAAAACCTGTCCTCTATTGAGACGCTGTACTTGTCCAGGAACGCCATGTTGAGGTTGGACAGGTCAACGTTTAGAGGTCTTGATCAGCTTAAGGAGCTGAACGTCGAGAGGAACTTGTTGTTTGAGATTGATGGTGCGTTTGACCACATGAAGAAACTCAAGAGGTTGAACTTGGCCTTCAACTGCTTGCCATGTTTGGTCGGTTTTGAGATGACCCAGTTAGTGGTTTTAAACGCCAGCCATAATTCAATCGAATGGTTTATAACCAATCAGGATTTACAAGAGACATTTCAACTAGAGACGCTGGATTTGTCCGATAACCAGTTGATTTTCTTTCCGTTCCTCCCGACTCGAAACCGTATAAAGACTTTGTTTTTGTCCAATAATTTGATAGACTTTTACCAACACTTGGCAAATAACGCATCTTCAAACTGGACCACCAGTGTTGAATACTACAACCTAGGGAAGAACGTGAGCAATGTGACTATGAATCTCTGGAATGAGAGTCTCCACGGCGATCTTTCCCACGTGGAGCTACTGGACTTGAGCGGGAACCAGGTGAACTACTTCCCAGAAGGATTTATTCAACAGATGCCACGTCTGTACTGGCTAAAGCTGAGAAGGAACTGTTTGCAGTCCTTCAGTTTGACGCCTGAAGATCTACCCGTAACCCTGTACGAACTGGATGTTAGCAAAAACAGACTAATCGAGCTGAAAACAAGCCAACGGTCCATCAGCGAACTAAATAATCTCACATATCTGAATCTGAGCTCCAATGGCCTGCTGAAGTTCCCACCTGGAATATTCACCAGTCTACCGAGTATCACCACAATAGACCTCAGTCATAACCCGGTAGACGTATGTGATTCCGAAGAGTCGGACTACATGAGCTTCTCTGCGTGTTTTGTTTGGTCCAACATTGTTACACTGAAACATCTCTATCTTGCGGACTGTAGCATTCAAAACATCCCGTCTTCAGCATTCCAGGGCTCGCCCCTAACACACCTTGAACTGTCCAATAATCCTGATCTACAGATAAACCAAGAATCTTTGATAGGTCTCACTGACACTTTGCAGCACCTGGGACTTGGCAACACAGGGTTTCAAAACTTTGACTTTTCTCCGTACACCCGTTTGAAGTCTTTAAACCTATCGAAAAACTTTATATCGGAGCTTCCTGCATCTCTGATGTCATTAAACCTAAATCTTCTGGACCTTAGGGATAACATGTTGACAACCATCCCGTTGGATCACGCCGCCACACTGGCTCAGAGACTTCAGGCCGTTTATATGAACGGAAATGCGTTTAACTGCTGCCAATTAGATTGGTTTAGGACGTTCAAGGAATATAACAGCATCAAAGTTGTCGATCAATCAGAAATTACTTGTTTGGACTCAAACTACAGGTGGCATAAAGTCGTGCTCTTCAATGCAGTTCGCTGTGGTCACACCAACAATGGAGAATCAATTGTCTGGTACATTCTCCTCTTCGCAACAGTCAGCCTTTCCATCGTGGGCATCTCTATCATTTACCTCCTCACTTTCAAGCCAAAAATGTTGCCTCGCGCTATTAAGAAGAGGTGCTGGAGGCCCACTTCCTATTGAAAGCATGCAATTGTAAAACAGAACATGAATAAGATATTCTCTTTATATTTAGACCACATTGGTCTGTAAGCATGTGGATGTATATACTTTTATAGTCATTAAAGTTTGTGAGATGTTTCAAATTTGGCTGCTGAAAAGATTTTTCATGATATGTCTTTAAGTTGCACTCAGAAGAACCATTTCTGGTTCACCAGAGAACCTTTTAGTCAAAGGTTTTTAGAGGAACCATTTCTTTCTTAACCTTTTATAGTCTAAATAACCTTCCCCTATATATTCTGTGAAGAGTAATGGCCGTTTCACACGGTACGCGGTAAGCGGCAAAATTGTCACGCGGCTTCAGCTTTTCTCTTGTATTGGAAGCGTTTTGTGCAGCATTTAGTGCAAATATGTTTATCTTCAACGGCGCCTGTTATGAAGTACCATGTCCGGAGAAGGAATAGGATTTTGCCGCGTACCGTGTGAAACGGCCTTAATGCTCCAAAAATGGTCCCAAGCTTTCATTGGGAAAGTACCAGTTAAAAAGATATGTACCTTTTAGGTACAGATATGCATACATTTGGTACTAATATGTACCTTTGAGGTACTAATATGCATTATTTGGTACCAGCATATACCTTTAAACCTGTTAACTGGCGCTGTCCCGTAAGCGGGACACCTACATTTACTTCAATATTTTTCATGTAAATGTTAATATATCTCGACAAACTATATATTGTTGGAAATGTCTAAGAATGTAGTTTTCATATTTCAAATTCTTTTAGCAGTAATAATAATGCAGTAACTGTAATTTATTATTCATAACAAGAGCATGCAGCAAACCTTACAGCGAAACCAACACAAACCTCAGATTTTTGATAATTTTATGTATTAAAAATAATACTATATTGAATTTTTATTTGTTTATTACAAATAAATGTAAACTGCTATAAAAAATATTTTCATCTACCGATAGTTCCATAAAAAACTTGTCTTCTTTAAAACAAGACCAAAAATAAGGCTTCTAGACAAAAAAATAAATAAAATGCCAGAGTTATATTAATTTGAAGCTGTACCTTTTCACCACCCCCCACTCAAAAAGGGCTGCGCCAGTTAAAGGGTTAATGTACTAATATGATTTTTTTTGTACCAATATGTACCTCTGAGGTACTTATATGAACTATTTAGGTGCACGGTTGTACTTTTTGAAAGGGTACCACCACAGTGACAGCGAGGGACAATGTTTTTGAAAATTCATTCAGACTGTGCCGAACCATTTGTGAAACAGAAATCTTTTATGGATGTTAAAGGTTTTTATGGAACAATACAGCATGACAATTAAAGGGATAGTTCACCTTAAAATCATGTTGTTCTAATCCTGTATGAATTTCTTTTTTTCTGATGAACACAAAATAAGATATTTTGAGAAATGATGTTAAACACACAGCAGATAGTGACCATTGACTTCCATAGTAGGAATAAAAAAATATGATGGAATTTAATGGGTACCGTCAACTGTGTGCCCACCACCATTTATCAAAATATTTTCTTTATCATTTATCACAATACTTTCAAAATATTTTTATTCCTACTATGGAAGTCAATGGTCACTTACTGCTGTGTGTTTACCATCATTTCTCAAAATATCTTCTTTTGTGTTCATCAGAAAAAAGAAATTCATACAGGTTTAAAACAACATGAGGATGAGTAAATGATGACAGAATTTTCATTTTAAAGTGAACTATCAATTTAAGAGCCTTTATTATTATACATTTGTAATCAGCATTATGGCATGTACATGACATCAGTTAAGGGATAATGTATAGGCAGCCGGTTGTTATCGCAGAAATAAGCCCAGATTGTGTGATCAGGATTCAACGTGAAGCGGAAAGGGCTTATTTCACGAAAACCAGACAAGGAAAACCTGATTACTTTCGGTTTTAAGATAAGAAAAGACCTTCAAATGTCACGAACACACTATTTGGTTTAATCGTTTGTAAAAATAATATTAAAAGGCATATTCATATTTCATTTTTGTGTAATATTCAACTGTACCTGTTACCGTGTGTTACTAGTTTCGAGTAGTTGTTATCTGGGAATAACAAACCTGCAAATGTTGCGATTGGCCAATCAGAATCAAGCATTCCAATGAGCCGTGGTATAATTCACACTTTCTGACATTGTGTTTACAGCAAATAGCAGACACGATGCTTGAAGTATGCATGAATCCTAATCTCCCGTTTCTAAATTGGGATCACAGGATTTAAAGGGATCTCAACGTTTGCGATAATGCATTTCGCAGGTTCGCTAAAGCTGTGCGTTACGAGCAGACGCTAACAGAGGAAACACGAAATTTCCTGTTTTGTTGAGACCTGTGGAAACTGGCCAGCTCTCGGTCTCAGAGAGGGTGGTGTGGTTTTGCTCCATGCTGAGGTCGCGGAGGCAGTTGGGGCAGGGCGTAAGGGATCTCATTGCTCAATCTACGCATACTCATTTAATACAAGCTTTTTTTACAAGATCGCTAAAAGCGATAAGGTCACTCTAGTGCAACTGATACAGCTGATAAAAATGAGTGTTTTTGTCAAATAAATAAAAGCACTAAATGGTCCCCAGTGCAATGCTTTCAAAAAGTACTCCTAGAGAGTTCATATTAGTACCTTAATGGTACCAATTCATATGCATCTGACAAATTGGGACAGTGTAGTGTGTCCAACAAATGTGTGAACAAAAACCTCGGATCTGTGAAGCAATACTGTACTGTATAATGTCCCAATTGTGTGACACACCAGACAAATAATGTGGCCACAGTGTGTATCCACATTGACCAAAGCTAGAATTTATTGACATAGGGAGCATCATAGTTGGACCGCTAAACCATGCATCAGATCAACCCGTCAGTCTACACGGGACCTCCGCATGATTTTGTGTGTCAAGCTATAAAAAAACACAAAAATGATGGTAAAGGTCAGTGAGCCAGTCAGCATGGGAACGTGGTGGAGTGTGTCGATATGTATAAGCGTGTTTGGTACGCCGAGAGCCATGTGTGCATACCAGAGTGTAACCAGAATACCGCTGTGGTGATTTAGGTCATGGCGGTTTGAACAGAGAAAAGAGAAACTAGGGAGCGTTTCACAGATGCTGGCTTACAGCTGATGCCCTGCTTTGGATTAAAGCAAATATTATGGGTGAGCTTCAGATATCTTTTAGTATTTAACCTGAATTATTAGGGATCTTATCTGAGATCTTATTAGAAATTATTTAGTCAACATGCTGAAACCCTGCATGCAACACCTTTGATGTTATCAGACTTATATTTAGAACGAAACAGGAAGCTCAGTTAGTATAGGATAGGATTTTATTTATCAAGAATTTACTGGATTTTAAAAAGTGGCCATTGCATTGCATTGCAAAGGATTTATTAAGTTGTTTAAGATAAGGAGCGAGTTACTAGATTCTAGGTAAAAGATTGCATGCTTTTTACTATGTAATGATTAATTGCTAACAATAATTCCAGGAATAGCATTAAGAAATAGTCACTTTTGTAAGAATTTCGTTTATAACTTTATGAGGCAAACGATGTTGCCACAAACATAAAAAAAAAAGAGGAATTGTGCTTTGAGCAACTTGACACTTTTGCTGTTAATGCAAAAATGTTAATGCTCATTTATTGACTGTGCATGTGAATTTCATTTGAAGGATAGAATTTATCAGAATTTTTTTTTTTTACCCCTGAAGTCCGAGTCCAGATCAAGGCCGAAAACTCGAGACACAGCTTTATCTGGACTCGGTCTTGATTTTCACTCGACTGTATTTGGTCTTGGTCTGAACTTGAATGAGCTGCACTTGACTACAACTTCCCCTTGATAAAAAAACTCAATGCACTCTCAGAAAAATGTACAAAAGCTGTCACTATGCAGGCTGGTACCTTTACCAAAAGTACCCTGTGCCTCAGAGGTACTAATAGGACCTTTTTAAAGCGTACTGTCGTTTATGTTTTTGCCTAATCCAAGTTTGGCATGAGAGAAGAGTTCTGGCAAACATGAGCCGAAATACTGTATATGGAAGGTTGTAGTAAGTCTATATGTTTTCATGTTTCACTATGTAGTTATAAATCACGGTGTGATGATGTTGTGGTATCTATTAAGTTAGGTGCAAACTATAAGCTAAAATAGTTTCGCTTACTTTTTCTGTTTGGATTCACCAACAACATGGTACTGGAGCATTCACACCTAAACCAAAATTTCACATGATCACACGTGTCTTTACACATGTGAATTTCACGCGGGCACATTTTCACGGGTAAATAGCAAATGAAATTTGTGTGGTTTTTCTGTAAGTGGTGGTTCAGTGATGGTACCAGATGATTTAATACACTGCATGTATGTGTACAATGTATGTTGTTGTAACCCAGCGATAAATTAAATGAGAAAAATCCAAAAAGTCAACAAATTCTACTGTTTACAAATACTATTATAAACCATCACCTGCTTACCATTAAAACCATAACACACTTCCTTTATAGAGTCAACCATGCAGATATCATCCCACCAATATAGCCCAACACATTACCAATAGAGACCCACAGGGACCATTAGAATTTACATTAAAAACAAGGGCCCTCTGCCAATCTTGCTCATGAATTTATGCAGAAGCAGAAAAATGCATTTCTCACAGTTGTATTTTCGGGAAGGAACTGATCGTGCCCTCTCGGGATGTGAGGCTGCGTAACGGGTGGCAACATGATGACCTGCAGAGAATTAGCACAGGAAGTCAACAGCACCACTTCCTCTTAACCCTTAAGCCACTGCTCATCACTTTACGTATACATAGATTTGGTGGACACTTTTGTCCAAGTGACTTACATTACAAGATATGTTTTGAATCATATACATATGACTTTTCAGTTCCCTGCATATTAAACCCATGACCTTTGGATTGCGAACACAAATGCTCTACCAGTTGAGCAACACAACATTTATTTACACAAGAGTTACAACAACAATATTAATAACCCACAAGCCTCAGGAAATTAACAATGACGTAGGCCTGTATGAGCTGTAGCCTAAATTTATAAATAAATAAATAAATCAACTAGGAAAAATATGCTCAAGCAATACTTTAACAGATGTACATTTAAGGATATTAAATATTATTATATGCTTCGTTGGAATGCTTGATTCTGATTGGTCGGTCACGACTGAGGAAATTTTATTTCAATTATTAATTAATCACATAAAACATGAAGAAAAAAATTTAACGGAGCGCTATGAATAAAAACATAACCACTGGTTTCTGTCAAAAAATAAATAAATAAAAATACATACTGGTATATGTTTGACGTATCATGCCGCTGTCTCTTTGTTCATGCCAGATTTGAATTGGTTGCAAATACGCTATATTTTGTGTATTATTACTCATGTGGCAATAAACAGGATAATGTGTACACCCAGCCGGTTGTTATCACAACATAAACATGCTCATCACCCTGAATAAACAGTATTCCTCACTTATAACCATAAATGTTATGTTTGCCAAGACCTAAAAAATTTAACGAAACAATTATTGAGTGACAAGCCTGACCTCTATTGGCCGTTGTGAGAATCGTTATCTATACTTGAGTAGTTTACTGCATACTGTACATGGGTCATTCTTTATTTGTGGTGGCAAGTGGTGTGCCTCTACTAAATTTTAAATACCAATAAATTATCAAATGTTTCCATGTTTGTATTCTGTAGGATAAACACAATTCTTGCACTATTAATTAAATATTTTGTTTTAAAATACATATTTAATTGAGTTTATATATATATATATATATATATATATATATAGATATATATATATTAGGACTGCCATTAGATTAAAATATTTAATCTAGATTAATCACATGATTTCATGAGTTAACTCGCGATTAATCGCAAATTAATCTTACATTTTTATCTGTTCTAAATTTACCTCAATTTAACAATTTTCAGTTTTTTAATACTCTAATCAACATGGGTGTGGACAAATATAGATGCTTTATGCAAATTTATGTTACACCAGCCTGTTTACATTTTCAACAGAACCATCACCCATTGTTTTGTATATGAATTTTCCTTTCAAAAGACCCTTTTCTTTCTCCATTTCTGTTTGCTGCTGCATCATTTGTGAGCTTTGGTGACAAATTAAGTCGGAATGAGCAAATTTTATGAAATGGGTGTTTTATATTTTGACATTCTCTATTAAAAAACTTCAAAACAACGCATGCCTTGTTTGAATCTTAAACCTGTTTGAAGTTGACAGAGTCAGCAAAGGTTATTTTGAGAAAAATCACAAATTACCAAAATGACCACATCCATACCTTAAAATAATAGATTTAATAAATAGATTTAGCACACACAAAGTCAAAAACAATATCCATATATTTTAAACGTTTTTCTTTTTTGTTTGATTGACATTGAGACAGACAACTTTAAGATCTACTATAATGCAAGGATCTTTAATATTAACACATCCAGTGCCGCTGCTAGCCATTTTGTGCCCTTAGCATAATTCCTTTATGATGCCCACACCCGTGACCCGAGAAAAAAAGTTGGATTTTGCCAGTTTAACTTTTTACTAAACATCTAACTCAATACCAATTACACAATAGCATCACAGTAGCCTATAAAACTTAAGATCAGTAAAAAGAGAAAGTAAAATCTTCACAGCTTTGCTGACTTTGTAAACATATGTAATGTGCAAACTTTTCTTAAGTAAATAGAAAAATAAAATAATATATAAATATAAAATGTCATTATGAATGATATAAAGCAAACATTACTGTTGAATTTTGTACATAATTGCACCTCATTTTATTATGCTTTTATATTAGATTAGATTACATTAGATTTTTTGATGTTTTAGCTGTTCTAAATAGCCTACTGTGTTTACAAAGTAAGTAAATGTGTGACCTTTGTTTTATTTAAAAAAAATATTTTTGCTATTCTTGTTTGTTATTATTGATGATTATTAATTTATTCAAAGTGACATTTCATTTGGGAAAAACATGTCTGGATTATTTTGATATTATATTAAACAGGAATTGTTAGCCTGCACTGACTGCTAACGTTAACAGTTACTGAGAAAGTATTAACCACCGTCACGTCAATATAAACCATAAACTACTGCTTGATATTTAAAGAAAGAGGGTAAATCTCAATTTAGCTTAAAGTTATAACAACATAGTTTATTAACATTAACGTCAGCAAGTTTGAGGCGCATTATTGCGCATTACAATTAGCAGCAAAAACAAAAGCAGAACTTTTACAAGGAATACCAAGCGCAGAAAGCATCAATGGGGTGGGTGTAGCATTGGATTTTTTGTCAGAATCTGACGTTGAACTTTGGTCGGAATCTGAGGTTGGATTAAAGTGTGATTTTGGTCGGAATCTGTCGTTGGATTAGCATTGGATTTTGGTCGGAATCTGACGTTGGAATAACATTGGGTTTTAGTCGGAATCTGACGTTGGATTAACGTTGGATTTTGGTCGGAATCAGACCTTGGATTTTGGTCGGAATCTGACGTTGGAATCACTTTGGATTTTGGTCGGAATCTGACATCGGATTTTGGTAAGAATCTGACGTTGGATTAACGTTGGATTTTGGTCAAATTTTGGTAGGAAATGTGGATTTTGGTCGGAATCTGATGTTGGAACCACTTTGGATTTTGGTTGGAATCTGACGTTGGATTTTGGTCGAAATTTGGTCGGAATCTGACGTCGGATTTTGGTCAGAATCTTACGTTGGATTAAAGTTGGATTTTGGTTGGAATCTGACGTTGGATTTTGGTCGGAATCTGATGTTGGAATAACCTTGGATTTTGGTCGGAATCTGACGTTGGATTAAAGATGGATTTTGGTCGGAATCTGACGTTGGATTAACGTTGGATTTTGGTCGGAATCTGACGTTGGAATAACGTTGGATTTTGGTCAGAATCTGACATTGGAATAACGTTGGATTTTGATCGGAATCTGACGTTGGATTAACGTTGGATTTTGGTCGGAATCTGAAGTTGGATTAACGTTAGATTTTGGTCGAAATCTGATGTTGGATTTTGGTCGGAATCTGTGCTAAGATTGGGACGCCAGTGCTTCTATCAACCTAGAACATGTGAAAAAGATCAACCCAGTTACTTAGTTTTGGTATACCATTCTCTACAAGCACATGGAAAAAATAGGTCGTTGAAATGTGGCTCTCCTTATGATGTATGACATATTACAAACGGCACAGGTTGCACACACCTACAAAGTGTCAATTTTAACATGTTAAAATAAATTATTTATATGGTATTTTGTGCTAAAACTTCACATATGTACTCTGGGGACACCAAAGATTTATTTGACATCTTAAAAAAGTCTTGTGCCATGGCCCCTTTGAGAACCACACTGTTAGTTTCCATCCAATTTTGTATTAAGATGTCTGATAGCACTCCAATTAGATACGTATGTGAGGTCGAACTGTATTGTCAGATACAGTATTGCTCATTTTGGGATATACATAAATCTGCAGAAATAATAAACTGCAGTATAAACTAGTGGCACACTATACCATACAAAGCCAATGAATTATACAGTTTAAGAATTTAGTAAGTGATAAAATACAAAGAATATAAAGTCAACACCTTTTCTTTATTATACAGTATAGTGAAAACATTGCTTATAAATCTATGGTAGTATTTCAAGAGACATTAAGCAGTTAAAATAGATTACCTGTACTTTGTCCATTATAAACCGGGTAAAATATAAAGTTGTGCTTATTTCATATAAATGATGGAACTGGCATTGTGTAAAAAGAGCACTCGCCTTAACCATTAAAAATGAATTAACCTCAACATGACTCTAAGGCACATAAAGGATACAAAATGTACAGTTAACACATTTAGACTTTATATAGAAACAAATACAAAGCTTCATTTGATCTCTAAAACAACTTCATCATCTATTCTTAACCATATAGAAAATATCATTGTGTGTGACAATGTGTCATATCACTTTCTGAATGTTTTAATCAATACAAAAGTACGGTTTAATAATGTTTAACAGGAAAGGCTGTCGGCGTGCAAATAAAGCATTTTATCTTTGTGTGCTCAAAACACAATTAAGAGAAATGTAAACTGCAAATAGTAAAAAAAATTGATCAGGTACATTTCAGCTACACTAGGTCTATATAACCCTGAAATAAATTATGGCAAATTCAGTTTCAATTTCAAGTCTAAAGTAATTCCACTTAAAACTTAAAACCACTTCAAAATTCATAAAATTGTGCTAATACTTATTTTGTTGTAAACACACTTTTGTTGTAAATACTCTCACTCTTGCAGTTTTTGCATAATAAGAAGGCAAGTTGGCAGTTATTACACCACATACAAAATGTTGCAATAATTCATCTGTAAACAGGTTTCTGGTTAAAACCTCAAAGTCAGATCCAATGAAATACTGTTGCGAGCAGCAAGTCATATATTAATATACAAGATTCTTCACAGCGATGCCATATAAGAACTATTTTTGGTTCCTCAAAGATTGGTTCTTATAAGAACCATTTCTTTCATACATTTTAATAATGAAAAAAACTTCTGATGTTAAAAGTTTCTTAATGGAACCATTTAGCCAAAAATGGTTCTTCTATGACATCTTGAAGCACCTTTATTTGTGTATGGAGTGTATGTCATATCTTAAATATATACACAGCACAGCTGGATTATACTTTTGTACATATTTAGTTTTGGATCCAATGCCACTCATTTCTCCTAATTTAGTAGCTCCAGGTAGGTTATAGGCACTTTTCCTTTTTGAGTCCCACGCTCTCCCATCAGCCAATCAGAGTCCATTCCTGGAATGCTGCTAACTGTGATTACCTAAAAAAAAAATAAAAGGCACACATATACACTTAATACAATGTAAGCCAATACTAGGAAAGCAAACACGTCTCAATATTGTACAGAATTAGAGTGACTAGAAAACCGTGTGCCCACCTCGTCGGCCAATAAGGAGAGTTCGTTGCTGCTCGCTGCATCGTAATCATAAAGCACCCGTGCCTTACGACTCCCGCTGAAGTTCTGGAGCTCGGTGAATCCTGAAGATGTGTTTCCTGCACTGGACGAAAGAGGTGCTGACAAAGGCAGTATGGGGACTGAGACACTTGCCCCACCGGTGGCTGCTGATTGGTTGTTGTTGGAAGAGAAAGCTGATGGGAAGCTGGTCGGGGTAAAAAATGAAATAATTAAAAACTTTACATACAGTCCAAAGTGACTTTCTTTCTTTTTTATCAGCATGTGTGTTCTCTTTGATCGAACCCACAACCTTACGTATTTACTGATTTGGAATTGGCCAATTCAAAACCAATTCATGAACAAACTGTTCCAGTTTGGAATCAATACAATAACGAAATGTATGAAAGAGAAGCGTATTGACAAAAATTGTCTTACTTTCCCAGCTGCTTCTGGAGATCTACCATGTACTGGTAACACTGGGCGTAATAGGTCATCTGCGCCTCCACAAAGTCGTTCAGACAGCGAAGATGATGGGCCTGTGACAGACACAACATCAGGAGAGATTACATGGTTTGTGCTTGTAGAGTAAAACTAAAGTGAGGTTGGCAGGTGGTCCAGCGGGTGCTCACATGTGTGCTGCTGACCCCATCCAGAAGTAGTCTGGTGATCTCGGCCTGTCTGTCAAACTCGCTCTGTGTCATCTTCAGATCTTGCTCTGCCTGAAAGAGAGAAGTGTTGATAAATGGCCTCACATTTTTACATTTATATTTATGCATTTGTCAGAGCCTTATATCCACAATGACTTACAGTGCTTTCAATCTATACATCTATCACTGGGATCAAACCTGTGAACTTTGTGTTGCTAATGCAATGCTCAACCCATTTTTACTTTTGCTCTTGTAAAAATGACTAAACCAAATCACAGACAAATGGTGTCTTCTTATTCGGCTTATTCTAGCTATACACAGTTCTTCATAAACAAATGACAGATTGTAGATTTCACACTTTGCTCAAAATACTAAATGTACTTCTTACCGTTGGCACTTCCTCTACGCTCATCTGCACAGCATTTAAAAATAGCGAGAGCATGTTTAAAGAGAGCGAACTGTGTTCACACAAATACAAAGATATAGACAACACAATCAATTTTTCGATTTTGAAAATCGGCTCATTTTCTAGCTCCCTTAGAGTTAAACATTTGATTTTTACCGCTTTGAAATCCATTCAGCCGATCTCCGGGTCTGTCGCTAGCACTTTTAGCATAGCTTAGCATAATCCATTTAATCTGATTAGACCATTAGCATCGCGCTAAAAAATAACCAAAGAGTTTCAATATTTTCCTATTTAAAACTTGACTCTTTTGTAGTTACATCATGTACTAAGACAGACCGAAAATTAAAAGTTTTTATAAGCGATATGGCTAGGAACTATATTCTCCTAGGCGTAATAATCAAGGACTTTGCTGCCATAACATGGCTGCAGGAGGCGGGATGATATCACGCAGATTCCGAAAATAGTCCCCTGCTTTTGAAAGTTACCAAGGGGACTATTTTAAGGAACTGCGTAATATCATTGCACCTCCTGCAGCCATGTTACGGCAGCAAAGTCTTTGATTATTACGCCAGAATGAGAGTAGTTCCTAGCCATATCTGCCTAGAAAATCACAACTTTTAATTTTCTCTCAGTCTTAGTATACGATATAACTACAGAAGAGTTAAGTTTTAAATAGGAAAAAATATTAAAACTCTTTTTTTGTTATTTTTACGCGCAATGCTAATGGTCTAATCAGATTCAATTGATTATGCTAAGCTATGCTAAAAGTGGTACCGCCAGAACCCGAGATCAGCTGAATGGATTCCAAAACAGTAAGAATCAAATGTTTAACTCTAGGGGAGCAGGAAAATGAGCATATTTAAAAAAAAGTGGAGTGTCCCTTTAACATACCTAATAATTCATGCTAACCACAATTTTTGCCAAGGTATATGTTTGTTAGGTATGCTTTACCTGGGGATCGAATTTATAATGTTGGCTCATCTAATGTGTTGTCCTTAACTTAAAAAATCTCTGTGTTATTTTTGAAACAACACACTTTGTGTTGTTTTGACACATCTTGTGTTGTCCCTTTTATATATTTGAACTCAAAATCAACACGAAATGACACTTGATGTGTTAAAATAGGATAACACAAAACAATGTGTTAAAATTAACACATCCTTTCTTAGAGTGTATATATTCATAAGTATTTGTGTACCCTGAGAACCAACTGAGTCACAGGAACCTTAACCTTAATCTTAACAGAGGATGTAAAATGAATCTCCGCTGCTTCCAAAAACACTATTTGAAACAATTCACTCGAGAATTGCTTGCTTCATTCACTTGGAAACGAAGCAAAAGCGAGCACTTCCCATTTTGGGGTAGGCAGCTTTTTTGTGTGGGTATTATTGGGTATTTGGACGTATGCGTAGGTTTAGCTCTGGTCATGAGGAGATCATCTTTGAGCACTGCTCTACTTCTCTTGTGAAACTGGGCGCGAGGACAGCGAGCAGTTTTGAAATGCCATCACGATGTTGAGCAAACATTGAGATCCTCTTTACAAGCTCTATACGTACAACAAAGAAGGAACATAGGAACACACACACTGCTAATATCCGTGACAAAAAGCTTAATCAACAGCTTAAAGAGGAACTAACGAATCTTAAAGTGGCTCGTCCAAAGCAGAAGAGTTGGTACTTTCCACAAATAGAGTACACTCATATGTTGCAAGACTTATTCGTAATAAAAATGATTACTACGAAAGGCACTAAATTACATTTACATACATTTTGCATTTGGCAGATGCTTTTATCCAAAATGACTTACACTGTATTCAAGCATGATAAACATTTTATCAGCATGTGCGTTCCCTGGGAAACAAACCTATAACCTTTGTGCTGCTAATGCACATTTAAGTTACAAAAACATAGGAAAGTGGACTCGAAATTCACAACAGGGGGACTTTAAGCGTTTTGGGTCCAACTTTGTGTCTATAAAGCGCAAGTGGACCAAAAAGGCACAACTAACCCTTAACCACTTCACATGAAGAAAGTTAAACATATAAGAGAAATTAGCAACATAGCCAGTGTCCCCTGGTGGAGGGTCGGTTCTGAGCGGCTACCATGTGCCAACATAAGAACAGAGAAAGTGCAATGATTGCAGCTTTAAGAAAGACACAATTATTTGCACATATTGATGACTTTTTGTTAAAGTTGTTTAAGATATAACAATTAATTAGTTCCTGATAATAATATTTTAACTAAATGAAAACACCATAAAAACCATTCTAACAATAACTCACCAGAGCTCTGGCATCGGTCATTCTGGCTTTCTTTAGTTTAGTCTTTGCAGCATCGAGATCCAATCGTTTGTTTTGAAGAAGCTTGCGTTCCTTCTGTGGATGTGTTACATCATATAGGTATCATACCAAAAAGAAACAACAAATTATCAGAAGAGTTTGAAAAAACACCAGACTTGGTCAAAAAATTTTATGTATTGCTGTTGTTGACAAATAGCCAGTTTCATAACTGGCCATCCATGCTACTTGTGTTTTTTTACATTTCTGAAAGTAATGTGGTTTGGTTGTGGCAGTGGTTTGGTTAGGGTTGCCTGAGCTCACCAATATAGTTTTAAAGTCGCCCTCTAGAAAGTTGCGGAAAGGCGTAAGGAAATTGATGGCTGAGCTCTGTATAAACTCTCGTTCCGCTCCTCCGATCTGCATCTCTGTTTCACCACACTTTGTCAGAGCATTTCCTGTGGAGAGAAAACAACCAGGGAGAACAATTAACTTGGGAAAAAAATTATATAAATAAAAAATACATTATTATGCTGGTGCATTGATCTAAAATAATTTTACTTCGCTACATTCTGTGGCTTTACTACGCTACTGTCAAATGGTAATAATTAATGAATATATACATTTAAAAAAAGTTTATATGCTTTGTTTGAAAATTTCGCGAGACGTTGGAGAGGCTGTGTGCGATGCGAGAGGTGGCTACGCATCACCTTTAGTGCGCATAGATGAAAGGAGCAGAGAAAGGCGTGTGCGTTGTGCGAGCAAAAGTCAATCTCGCCTAGGGCAACCAAAGGGCTAGAGCCGGCCCTGGTTAAATTCCTTATCTATATTTATATGCTCATTTCTATTTAATCAACTGTACTAGAGCACCGTCTTTTTGTAACGGACTTTGTTCTTTGTCTGTACTACATGAAACAAAATAATAAAGTGTTTTTCATACTGTACTTTAACCAGTTTTTTTTTTAATCATCAGAGAGTGATAGTTTCTGTGTATTGCTAATAAATATCAATGGTGTCATCTCATGTACACGATATAATAGCAGGGTTAATTCCAAACAGCGTGCCCAACACTTTGGGAAGGGGGATGCGTGTAAACAGACGCTCCAGATAAAGACAAAAAAATGTTTTCATTGCTCTATACGCCAAGTGCATTTTAATCGGCCAAGCTATGAGACACAATCTCGCAACTCCCTCAAAAAACACACTGATTCACAACCTACACTCTTAATACAAATGTGTTAAAATAACACATCTCTGTGTTATTTTTGGAATAACACACTTTGTGTTGTTTTAACACATTTTGTGTTGTCCCTTTTATTTATATGACACAAAATGACACATAATGACACATAATAAACACATCCTAAATGTGTTAATTTTAACACATTGTTTTGTGTTAAACTATTTAACACATATGTCTTGTCCTTAACTAGACACAAGATGTGTTATTTTAACACATTCGTTTTAAGAGTGTAGGGAACTGATTGAGACACGGAAAGTCTTTAAAAACAGTGTTTGTGTAACAAAATGTGTGAGTGTGTGACCATCCGCTCAATGACGATACTAGTGGAATATTTTACGGCTATCAGCAAATCAGATTCGAGAACCAGAAAGAACTTTTGTATACTATCATGATATGGAAAAACAGGAACCACTCATTGGTTTTTGTTTGGTGCTTACCATATGCTGTCCCAGGTCCAAATTCATTCCCAGAGTCGATCATGCATTGACCCAAAAGTTCATGGTTGTTCATTCGTGTTGGGGCTTTCTTTTCCAGTTTTTCATAGAAAAACTCTTCTATTCTGACATCTGAAAAATGCAAGCAATACATTAAATCACAGTATGTTCAAACTTGGGTCTCAATACAGTGGGTTACATAAAACCACACAAAAAATATTTCATTATTTATTTTCATTTTTAATCTTTTAAAAAAAAACTTAATCTGTGTGTTTAAAACAACTGTTCATTCCCTCCTGTTGTGTAAGTTGTATTAGTATTCTGCAGATGATCTATGCAGTGTTACCATAGACTGAAAAAAAGATGATCTCTCTCTCTCTTCACAGACAAAATATTTTAAAAATGGCTGTTGACATTTTGCAGCAATGTCGTTTGGAGGCAAGGTCTGCGCAGTAGTGATCATGAGGTGGAGCCGTGGCATCAAGGCCTCTCCCAATTTCCCGTTTAACTCACAAGCACATAAATCAAACCATCACTCCACTTAATAGCATCTATAAATAACAAACTTAAACCACACTTTTAGAAACTAAACACTTAAAAGTAGATCAACATGATAAGAAATAATTAAAATAATAGAAACCATTGTTGGGGGAAAATTTTCAATTGTATTTTGATTTTTAAGGTCGGCTCACGCCCCATTTGTTTACATGGGTTTATGACCTATACTGCAGCCAGCCACCAGGGGCTGAACAGCTGTGCTGACAACTACATAGACTCCTTGACATCTCTGTGATACTTTAACACTATAAAGTAAGAATAAACATGAATGGTTTTAAAAGATGTGGACCCTATTCAAATAAATATACTAATTTAATTTTAATGGATGATCTTAAGGTCCTGGCTCATCCTAAGAAGGGCTAAAAACGGCATCTTTCAATGGGCTTAAAAAGTAATCACAAGTACTCCACACCATTGTCAGTAAATATCTAAAATCTCTTTCAAAAACATACTGAAATGGATGCCTGCTCATACTTGGATTTGGTTGCAGTAATACTTCTGTCTGCTTTAAAATCTTCTCTGTCCAGTGTTTGGTGCATTCGGCTCTGGTGAGGAGAGTCTCCAAATGTGCATCTAACTCCGTCTTCTCAGCCTGGCCAAATTTTTCTTCTGTAAACTGTGGAACGAAAGATAAGTTGTTTTAATAATATTAACAGCAAATATCTTCAATATTTTGTTGTAGCTGCATTGTAGTTATACAATCATCATGGGAAAATAAGTGTTATAAAGTTTTTAAAACAAATTCTTATACACGTTTCTAAAATTACAAACCTAAAACTTTCAAAATACATTACAATACGTGCATTTTGTAATATCTTACGTAGTACGCTCTTCTAATGCAATATATCTACACATGGACAGACATGGCTTTCATATCAAATACCATTATGAACCATTAGCTGTTTACTATTAAAACCAATGCAATTTTTGTGTTTTGTCTCTTATTTCAGTAGGATTTAATGGTGTTTTTTTCCCATTCACCAGATAACATACCACCAGTAAGGTTATGGCTAGAAGGTATACAGATACGGCCAAAATCTCGTGAGATTTAGCTGTATGCGCGCTGTTTTCATCCTTATCCTACCCAAACATCTCGACCCAACGGTTTTTACGTAATTAATGGCTTAGCTGTATCCTATATATCCAGAACCGCTATTTTTCATGACAATCATACAAACCTAAACCTAACCCTAAACCCAACATCTCGCGAGATTTTGCCGTAGCTGTATCCCCTCTAGTCAGAACCAAGACCGTCAAAGTTTAAATCACAACCAATACAAATTCCATTATAACTTTGAAACCATTACAATTTATGTTGGTGTTTTTCAGCAATGAGGGAATTTTCAATTCAGCAGCGTTTTGGTCCTAAATAATCATGTAAGCACCCCTAATGTTATTAGACCGCTCACTCACTAGTTATGAGACACAGCCCGTGTGTACGGATGCGCTGAGTTCTGCTGATTTAGCACGTTAGCTTTAGCATTGCAAGCGCAATCTGGTCAAAAAGTGGAAAGGTCTACGTTTATATTGGTGGACGAATAAGTGAATACATTTAATCGATATGAACAAGCATTTAAATGAGTAAAATAAGGAAATGAAACATTTAATCCGAAATTATAATGAAGTCGAAGGACAACAAATCTTTACAGGCCCTGATCGGAAAGTAGAAAATATACACGAAGACAGAGTGATACTCCTCAGAAATACCCTGAGGTGTTTATTTTTTATAAACCTTGCTAAACGATCACATTTTTTATATAAAGTTTAAAGGAAACACTTTTTACATCTTTACAGTCTAAACGTTAACTTACTTGCACCGCCCGGCTGAATAAAGTTCCAGCATCCGCTGCGAATCTCTTCACGTTAAAATCCATGTTTAAGTTTACTAACGTTATATATAACTAATTTTTAAAAGTGAGACGGGAAAGATGTTGATGGCATAAATATATCCTTTATTACAGTAAAACGGTCGTGGCTTTTGTGAAAGTATGACTGAAGCAACAGTCTGCGATGTAGAGGAAGATCCACCCACAGATCTGATTACTGAGAGCTCCGA
Source organism: Paramisgurnus dabryanus (assembly GCF_030506205.2). NCBI lineage: Eukaryota > Metazoa > Chordata > Actinopteri > Cypriniformes > Cobitidae > Paramisgurnus > Paramisgurnus dabryanus. The sequence goes on along the minus strand of NC_133358.1, from coordinate 24,737,901 downwards.
ACGGGACTGTACCTCAACCCCGGTACTGTATCGGCACCACATGGTCCCAATTGTTTACGTTACTATCATAGGCAAAAAGTAACTTTAACTTAAGCAGTTTCAGCTGTATAAGCCCATAATGCTGAAATTAAACAACTGAAACTGTAATGGATGTATAATGGGATTTATACAAGCACAGCTCGAGCCACTAATAGGTGAAGTTAAGCTACCTGTGTGATTTGTATCTCAATCTCCGCTATCTACAGAAACCTTTAAATATTTTCATTTCAGCATACAAATAATCACTAGATGGCAGCATACAACAATGAACCTCCATAAATTCAAAAAGGTGGATGATTTCTGCACCCCTGGCTGTTATCAGGGAAGTTTAAAATATAGCAAATTAAATATGCAAAATATTTTTTTAATATGTAACCCAGCATTTATTATTTAAAAGGCGTTTATAAAAAAATTACGAAAATAAATCAAATACAAATCATGATACTAATACATATAGTTTAATCATAGTTTTATGATAATTAATACGCCATAAAACATGGTGCACTATAATAAAACAATGGATAATTTTTGTAAGGGCATTAGTCGACCTTATTCTGGTAACATTCTGGTCAAACACCCCCCTTATTATCTCTAATTCGATGTGATCAAAAAAAGTATGTTAATAACTTGAGGGATGCTCCGCATTGCTCGCTGCAGCATCTAGGCTTGTAACCATAGTGATAAAATACGCATTCTAACCACGCCTTCCGCAGTCTCCGTAATTTGATTGACAGGCGGATGCGGCGCGGTTTTTATAACTATTATGCATGATGTACACACAGAGCGAACCCGATCGTCTTTACCCATAATTGCTCCTGAAGCGCGCGTTCACGTTTTTACCACCGGGCGCAAGTGTTTTGCTGTTCAGTGCACGAGCGCATGTCGCATGAGATGTTGATATATTGAAATAATGTTTGTTTTTATAATTAACTATAGTTAATAGTTATTATTCTCACTGATATTTTGTTGCTCACAGGGGCGATGGGTTTTGTTTTTGCTGCCAGCATTAAATAAACCTTTGCCAGAAACAACGATAGCCTATAGATTTTATTTTGGGAGATGGGCAGCACAGCAATGGATTCTAAGAAGAAAGATGAGAAGAAATTTTCAAGAAAGAAGAAAAGCCTAAGGATAAATATGCCGGTAAGCTTATATTTTCTTCTGACCCTGATTTAAATCTTTCACAGATTTATGGCCGTAAGTTGTACACATGCAATAGCTACATGATTAAAAAACGTAACATGTTTACATAACAGTTAATATTTTACCTGTTTATTAAATGCTATATCACAGAAATTAAAATTGTTATTATTAATAAAACAAGAAATCAGGAAGTCATCTTAATGTTGATCACTTTACCAGGTGAGAACCATAGTACAATTGGTCACACCTGACTGTGAGAAACATGGATTCATCATCTGTTTCTCACAGCTTACTCTGTTCAGTTAATGTGTGGTTGACCTAAGCACTTCCCTCTAATGTTTATATGATACAAAGAGAGGCTTTTATGCCTTTTAACATGCCTCTGCTAAAACAAATCAGCACATTTCCTGTTCAGAAAGAGACTGATAAGGGGTAAGAATATCTTATTATTACTGCAGAATTAAAAGACATTGCAGGAAAATAATCATTGTTTTGGTGTAGTCAGCTCAGGCTGTATTGAAATCTTGAGTCTCTGTTTCTTCCTGTGTCACTGTGTTATCAGCTGCTAATCAGTTGTTTATCGTCATTATGAGATCAGTGTTATTACTGAGTAATCCTGTGCGGACACATAAACAATACTTGTCTGTGGGAGCACAGATCGTGTCATTGCTGAAATGGACATGCAGGTGTAATTTGTTGCGTGAGGCATTTCTGACAGCCTCCTGACGTTGTAACGTGTACATGTGAAATAGGCAGCGTTTTAAAGAGATCTCAGTGTTTTCCTGTGCAGTGGGCTTTTATATTAACTGTATGACTGCCTGATGTAGACTTTGAAATGTATTATTTATTTATAATCTGTATTTGCAGCTGTAATTGCAGAACTGATTTGTTCTGCTAAATACAAAGGAAGATATTTTGAAGAATATCCAAGCCGATCTGGGGCACCAGACTTACATTGTAAGAAAAAATAATACTATGGAAGTGAATGGTGCCCCAGATCTGTATAGTTATTATCATTTTCAAAATATTTTCATCTCTGTTTAGCAAAACAGAACTTGCAGGTGTGTATATGATGACAGAAATAATCTTTTAAATAATTTTTGAGCACTAATCTGCTGTGCTTTTGTGCACAGGCTGAGTGATTCCCCTGCACTGTTGAATGAAGGAAAAAATACATAAACACATATCACGTTTACAGTGAAAAATATCAGGTGTCTGTTGAAGAGGGGTATGGTGTTACTTTTCTTAGCTTTTACATGCTTATAAATTCCCATCTGGCAGACAAATAAAACGGGTAAAAGATCCTTTGCAACTACATCACAATGTGATGAAGATCACTCAAAACTCTAGCAACTCCCGGCGACCACCTGGGGCATCACAGCAGTCACATTTCTTAAAGGAACACGCCCACATTTTGGGAATTTAGCTTATTCATCGTATTCACCAAAACATATAAATAGGAAAATGTTGCCGTTATTTTGTCACTTATAGGGAGCAGTACGGTAGCTGGAGCCATTTACTTCCAGTCTTTGTGCTAAGCTAAGCTAAGCTAGTGGTGGGTGCGTCAGACAGGGTTACGGCATGCATGGAGATTAAAAAGGTATGTATGGACTTATCTAACTCTGGGGGATACAATGAATAAGCTACATTCCCAAAATGTGGGTGTGTTCCTTTAAAGCAACACATATAGTCTAATTTCATATCTCTTTGTTCGATTTTGAACTTTTGCAGGACCTCTTTGCTGATCTTAAATTTAAAAGTGAAACAATTTAAAATGAAAATGTTTGAAATAAAAGTAAGCATTTAAAGTAAAAAGTTGGAACAGGTTCATGTGCTTTGTGTCTATGACAATTTCTAGATTCATATATTTAGCAATTTGTGATTTATGTCTGATAAAACAGAAGTTTAAACACACAGTGTGCTTTAAAGTCATTCTCATGTTTTAAAATGAGTTTGAAACCCCCACCAGGCTGATGTTTTTCCCCTGTCAATACCTGGTCTGTACTTTGTTTTGCCATACACAAACAAAGTTGCAAAACAGCATTGTTACCTTCCTCAATTAAAGTTTATTTAGGTATAAACACACATTTGCAGACACACTGACTTTCATGTTCCCGAGGGGAGGTGCCACATTGTTTGTGAGTTATGACTGTCATTGCTCCTTGGAGTAACCCTTGGGTTCTTCAAATGGGATTTCCGAGTGCTTGTAGCAGTTAAATTGGCTCTAAATGCAAGAGTGCTTCAGCTTCTCCATGACTTGACTCCGAGTGGGTGTTTGAATAGTGGCCAGTCCTTAACTTTAGAGGTAATATTTTGTTCCTGTTAGTCAGGATTTGTAAGTTTTTGCTCCAAATATATGGAGGCGGGGTTCCCTGAGCTCCCCGTCTACCGAACAGATGGCTTTGCTACGTTGGCTGAGGTCCTTCTTTCTAGATAAAAAACAGAATGGCTTGGATTAATGTTTCATTGTTGATCAGTCTGTATATTGGGAGATAAGCTAAACTGTTTAACAGTGCAATGGCACATGGCAATAGATAATACATACTGTTTACTTTATCAAATCTTGCTGTTGGACCATGAGATGGCATAGATATTATGTTTAAATTTTAGTCAGTTATTGGCTTGTGTTTTAATCAAGAAAGGATCCAGATATGCATATGTTATAAAGTCATGAATTTGGTTTTCTTGGGTTTTACTCGAATCCTGTTACCATGGTTATTATGCCTGACCTGTTGTGAGACAAGGGAAGATTTGCATGTTGAGAGGCAAACATGAGTCAGTCGTAATGGACTGCTTTATAATGAAGGAACCAAGAGAGGGATGTTAACAGTGATTTCCCAGAGTGTTTTTTAGCTTGGCAATGTGGAGAAAAATTGACCAAATAAAATGTAGTAATAGGGCTGCATGGTATTGAAGAAAAATTGAATATGCAATAACTTGCTAAACAATGCTATTTGAAATACTGTATACTTTGTTTTTGTACAATATATTTGAACTTTATTATATTTAAAAAAAAATCTGGAATCCAAAATAATCCAAATATTGAGAAAATTGCCTTTAAGTTGCACAAATTATGTCCTTAGCTAGCAACTGCATCTTTTGATATATTTATGGTAGGAAATTTACAAAATATCTTAACTTAATATCCTAATGATTTTTTGGATAAAAGAAAAATCAATAATATTGACCCATACAATGTATTTTTGGATTTTGCTACAAGTATACCCATGCTACTTAAAGGGGACATGTCATGGAAAAAGTCAGATTTTCATGACATGTCCCATGTTAGCTCTTTCACCGCCAGCGTTTTAAAAAAAAGTTGCCAGCCAGCGCCAGCGTTTTTCATGATTTTCACCAAAGTTTAGTGCCTTCCAGAAAATGTTCTTCTTTAAATATATAAACATACAATATACCAAATGAAAGAACAGACCCTCTGCTTTAAAAAAAAAAAAAAACGTTTCATCCTACCTTTAGTGGTTCTTTTGCAATCAGCTTTTGAATATGGGTAGGTTTTTGCAAAAACACCATATTTTGAGCAAAAAGAAGAGATAATTCCATTTTTGTGACGGACTTTTCATAGAGATCCGATTTAGAGCGATCTTTAACAGACACGGACATGCAGCAGCTTGCCATAGGGCAATACAAAAAGTTGCAGAAGGGCGCCACCTGGTGGATAATAGCTGTATTGCGGAAAGACGGAAAATCTCGTCATTGGCGGGGAAGCGTTTTCTCTTAATTGACGAGATATCTCGTCAATGGCGGGGAAAGAGTTAGAGTGTTATAATTGGGTACCCAGTGCTAGAAATTCAACCTAGAAATTATGAAATAGATTAACCCAGTAACGTAGTTTTGGTAAACAATTCTTTGCAAGCATGTGAAAAAATAGTTCATTAAAATTTGGCTCCCCTTGTGATGTCAGAAGGGGATAATACTGCTCCTTAATCTGCACTATCCAACCACGACACTGCCATTAAGTGCAGAGATCAGCTCATTTGCATTTAAAAGGACACACCCAAAATGGCACATTTTTGCTAACACCTACAAAGTAGCAATTTTAACATGTAATAATAAATTATCAATATGATATTTTGAGCTAAAACTTCACATACGTAATCTGGAGACAGCAAAGATTTATTTTACTTCTTTAAAAAGTCTTGTGAAATGTCCCCTTTTGTGGTCCAGGGTCACATACATTATTTCTGTGCCATTTTCTTTGTTAAAGCGTAACTAAACCCCTGGTCAGAGCCTGACTCCACCCACTGGCAATATTTGAAAAATGCAAGAAAAGTGGGCAGATCCCAACGGAGATAGAGGGGACGAACTAGTGCAGTGGTTTTCAAACTGGGGGCTGGGGCCACGAGATGGTGCCAGGGGGGCCCCATTTTTATGACATTTTAAGAAATACAGGTACATTATTTTATCATGAATTCTGTGTAGTTAAACCTAAAAATATAAGGCAACTAACCAAAATAACTACTTTTTTGTATAATTTAAATTTTTTTTTCAAATGTTGAGTTTTAGAACAGTTTTTTGTCACAAATTTTATTTGGGGGCCGCGAAGGAATGCACCGTACACAAGGGGGGCTGCACGCTGAAAAAGTTTGGGAACCACTGAACTAGTGTGTGGTGAGATCGTAGCAAGGGCTTGAATCTGCTTACATCAAGAGTTATTTTTTGGACCCAACATCCAATAGGAAAATTCAACTGCAGTAGCCACCGTTCAACCTGAAGAGGGCAGCACTCAGACGTTTTTACACCATATATTGTAGTATTAAAACACTTACCAAATGTCAAAAAACTTACTAAAATCAATGAACAGCACTAATAAAGCATCATTCTTACAGATCATTAACTAAAAAAAGTTGGTTTAGGGGTTAAGATACTCTTTAAAATGCTGACTATACACAACATGAGGTAATTAAGTCATTCATTTATTGCAAACTATTGCAATATGTATACTGTACATGCACATTTGTAATATTTCGATATGTTGTTCTGCACTATGTTATAGGAAATGCAAATTAAGTGGTGCTTTATCAATTTAATCGTCTTTTAGGCAGGACTCAAAACATTGTGTGCTTGCTTTAGCAAACTATGTATTTGATTTGAGCATGTTTCAAGTTATATATTATTACCATAAACAGAGTTTGGCGTTTGTGCTGTAGTGGTGGGCACCTGATTATTACCCAGGCCGATGATATTTGGTGTTTTAAAATGTTTGGCCATTTTCTATACACTTTGAGCTATAAATGAACAAATGCATAAGAAATGGGCATAATGAATTTTAAGCTACTTGGATCAGATAATGTTAAGCATGTACAGTATGAAGTGCCTCGTGAAAAATAGCTTATTCTGTGTAAGAACAATAGAGCATTGTGCCATGAGATAAAATTAATGCACCCTAAAGCTGTGGTTTATGTAAGTGTGGGCCTCAGCGGTTTAGTTGCTGCGTCACATTTACAGATTTTGAGCATATTAATACAGTTTAGGTTACTGCTACTGTAGCTGATGTATCCGCAAGTCCCTGTTTGGAAGTATAGGAGCAGAATGGATGAGGAATTGAAAATCGTATATGTTTCAGACTTAAGTTTCTTAAGCTGCTGCTTCTTGCACTGCGCACTGAAAAAAATGATTCATTGAATTTAAATTACATTTTTAAAGGTAAGTGGTTGCAATCAATTTATTTACGCTACATTTAAACAAAAGTTTTATATTTTACTTTACTTTACTAATCTTTTTTGTGTAAATGTAGTTTAAATAAGTTGATTGCAACCACTTACCTTAAAAAAATGTATTAAATTCAATGAATAATTTTTTTCAATGTAATGTAAATTTTGATATTGATGTAGAGATAGAAACTGCAATTGTTTTATTCGTACTAGTGCAATTAATCGTCTTTGATGTTCAATTTCAATTTAAACAATTACAAAACAAGATAATCAATGTAAAACAATTATTGTGCGATTAAAATATAAATTGTGTGCTGCTAGACCATTGCACATGTAGCCTATTGCAACACTTTCTTAATAAAAATGGTAAATAAAAGCATGTTTCGAAGTCACAGAGTAATTATGGTAAATAATCGTGATTTATGATTTAGCAGCCCTAATTCATACCCTCAGGCAGACGCTTGTTTTCAAACACAAACTGGTTCTTATAGCTATGACGTTACATTGAACAAAAAACATGTTGACTCATTGGAGTTTCTAGGAAATCGTTTTGTGCATTCTTAGTTCTCTCCACCTGCCCGCAGGAGTACATGATAGGGGCTGACAGAAGATATTAGCACATTACAGGTTACAATATAAATTCCTGGAAAATTTTTAGGGTGGTCTCATGGGATCTTGTTTCCATAAAAACGGTTGAAGTGACAGAGGTAAAGTAGATATTTTACGTTGTTTTCATCATTGCATGGTGGTGTTGAAGTCTTTGCAATGCTACAGGAATATGTTTTAAAGTTGCACATGGGTCTTCAGCTTTTTCCCTCATTGCTGGGTGAGCATCTCACACCCACAAAGTGTCCATCTGTCAGATCTGATGTGTTTCTGGTAAACTTTTAGTTTTGGTTGTTTGTGTTTTTTGCAGCACAGTATTTATGCAGTTTTTTGAAATATTGGTTCTTTACATCTCTGGGTTTGTGGATTCTCCACAGTTTCAGCTCAAATGGAGCTGTAGTTCTAGCGTTCGTGTTTTGGTGCAAATGAAAGATGCCACATGAGCGTGCTTCATAATGAGCCATATCATTATGTGGTTTTTTGCTCCACAGGATTTGAGCTCCTTTGCAATGCCATTTCTGGAAGGAGATGCTGAACCTTCGAACAAGGACAGCATACGCAAGGTAACACAAACCAAATACACATAATCCAAACTTGAAAAAAAAAGGCACAAAAGGTACAAAAGTTGTCACTGGGGCGTTACCTTTTCAAGTACACTTTTGTACCTAAAAGGTGTATATTGGTAATACTGTTTTAAAGGTTTACATTTTTTAAAGGTACCGTCCCAGTGACAACTTTTGTGAGACTGAAGTGTGTGTTTATGACACACTACCTAATGTCAAATGACGTCAATCTAATATTTCGCACAAAATCATACCCGACAGCTCAAATTGTGGATCATTATTATGCATCGATATATAAAAGCATTTTTTCACACTATTGGCGATCGACCGATAGTAATGGCCGATATATCCTGTCAATAAAAAGAACAACAGGAAAATATAATGAGTTTGAGCTCTGTGTATAGAAAATTTAAAGAAACATCACTAGTTTAATGTTTTAAAGTACACTGTAAAAAAAATCCGTAGAAATTTCAATGTTATTGCAGCTGGGTTGCCGGTAATTTACCGTAGATTTACATTTATGTTATTTACTGGCAAGAGTTTGTTTAAAGTTAAATACATTTTAAATATGAACAAGTCTTTATCTTTACAGAATAAAACTACACAATAACAGCCTCATGCAAAGCATTCTGGGAATCAGAAATCATCATCAACCTTTTTCTGTTTTTTGCTTCAGATTTTGTTTCCCAGAATGTTTGGCTTGATGCTGTTTTTTTAGTTTTTCTCTGTAAAGACAAAGACTTGTAAATGTTTAATGTTCATTTAACTTTGAACAAACTCTTGCCAGTAAATAACATTAATGTAAATCTACGGTAAATTACCGGCAACCCAGCTGCGATTTCTACGGAATTTTTTTACAGTGTAACACTGTGTAGTTTCCATGTAAAAATGACTTACAGCTCCCCCATGTGGTTGAAAAGCGCAACAGTGCCTGTTATCAGACACTCTTCTGCAGGCAGGGGGAGGGGCGGGGCTGTGTTTCCTACCCTCCACCGCCACTTTCAGAGTGTGCTTGTAGCAGCTATGAGGTTGCTCAGGTTGCAGCAACAGTACAATTTGTCCAGTTAAAAGTTGTTCTATCACTTTTTTTAGAGTCATTATTTTAGAGTCATTATTTAAAGGTAAGAAACTACATAGTGTTGCTTTAATATGGTCATTATGTGAGTGAATAACATTGAGAAAATTGAATCGTCAGAATTTAGTTAAAGCAACACTATGTAGTTTTTTTACCTTTAAATAATGTCTCTAAAATTATTTCAGTGATAGAACAACTTTAAACTGGACAAATTGTACTGTTGCTGCAACCTGAGCAGCCTCCTAGCTGCTACAAGCACACTCTGAAAGTGGCGGTGGAGGGTAGGAAACACAGCTCCGCCCCTCCCCCTGCCTGCAGAAGAGTGTCTGATACCAGGCACTGTTGCGCTTTTCAACCACATGGGGGAGCTGTAAGTCATTTTTACATGGAAACTACATAGTGTTGCTTTAAGGCAAGTTAATATGATAAATTATTATAAGTTTACCATTTTGAATCGGAGGAAGGCACTGGTTCTCAAACTTTTCGCCATATGTTGTGTGCATCCTTTTGCGACCTCCCCAAAGAAAAGTAATAAAATGTTTGCAGTTTCAATGATGTTTAGCTCTTTATATCTCTTAAAGATGCCAAAGAATGCATTGAAATAATATAATATATACATAGAAGTTATGCGGCTTTATTAAATGCTAAAATAATCCAGAGATGGTTTTACATGTCCATTTACAACCCTAGGATTTGCGTTCAGAATGAAATGATCTTGAGCTCTACTCTGATTGGCTGTTTCTCAGAGCAGTTCAGTTCAGTAGCTCTCTGTGTGTGTAAACAGACCTTATGTTTAAGCCTGTATCAGATGAAGAACCAATACTTAAAGTGACATCCTAACGCAAACACCAAATCTAACCCTAAACCGAAGCAAAAATGGTTTGAAAATAGGAAAAAGCAGTTGAGTAACCAATACGTGACAATGACACATAAACAGAAATTTGTGATACAATCACAAAAAACCACGGAAATTCGTGACAGTAGAACGAAAAAGAATAAAAAAATACGTGACTGTAGGTAATTTCGTGAGACTGGGTATAATCAATTATTCGGAGATTAGAAATTGATGTTTCTGAGTGGTTAGTTTGTGGGGGGGGGTTCAGTATGGACTTGCAAAACATAACTACGACAATAGTAGAACTTTAGGCTAAATGCTAGCATATAGCATTAACTAGCATATAGGGCTAACAACTTTGTCTTCAACATTGTAACAACATTGTAATTCATTTAAAATGTAATTTAATGTTGGGGCGTACATCACAACTTTAACGTCACAGTCTGTGTTATGTTGAGATTGGCCTGTTTTCAAGCTGTCTTGTGCATGCACGATGTTTACATAAGAAGGATTATTATTAGTATTATTCATCTACGCCTAGGTAAATACAGTTTTCCATTCTACACATTTGTTTGATTTACCATAGTCATTGTGTTGACATCACAGGTAGCTCCATGATTTGTAGTGTACAGCTGTGTGTGTGGTCTGGTCATTCAAGCCAGTGGAAGAGTTGTCGAAATTTGAATAGTCATGACATGTAAAATGAAGAGAGTGCAGAATCATTCCATTTGTGACTATATGAAGTTATGCGATAGCGTCTGCGTCCTCAATCTCTGCTTTTACTCCGATGGGATGTCAATCTGCTCCAGTAACCTGAATTGTAATTACCTGTATGGCTTTTTCTTGCAGCTTTTTGGTATGGTGACACTTTTACTTGCACTGTTCTCTCATTTGATACACAATTAAATGATACTGTAAGTTGACAATGCGAATATCTATCTGGAAATTATGCTAGGTTTCTTAGCACTCATTTCTTAGGTGTTTTTCTATTGTTTTAGCCTGTTGGTGTCAATGTGACGTATTGTATAGGCCTATACGTATATGTATAGGATATATGGAATAACTTTCACAGGTGTCCTGGTAGAGCCAACCACAGTTAGTTCACATTAACTATGGATGTTTCACAAAGTTTGACAACCAGAGAGTCAAAATTTCTTAATTGTAACCATTTAGCCATTTTAAAGGTGCATTGCGTAATTTTAAAAGGATCTCTTGAGAAAAATGCAATGTGATATACATAACTGTTTTATCAGTGGTTTATAAAAACCTTTTAAAATGAATTATATATAGATTAATTATATATATATAACATGGTGGCACGAATTGGCGTTTTCTATATATATATATATATATATATATATATAAAACGCCAATTCGTGCCACCATGTTTCTACAGAAGCCTTAAATGGACCTTTAACTCTTTCACTGCCAGCGTTGTTTTTTTTTAAGTTGCCAGCCAGCGCCAGCGTTTTTCATGATTTTCACCAAAGTTTAATGCCTTCCAGAATATGTTCTTCTTTAAATATATAAACATACAATATACCAAATGAAAGAACAGACCCTCTGCTTTCAAACAAAAAAACCCGTTTCATCCTACCCTCAGTGGTTCTTTTGTAATCAGCTTTTGAATATGGGTAGGTTTCTGCATTTTGAGCAAAAGCAGAGATAATTTCATTTTTGTGATGGACTTTTCATAGAGATCCCATTCAGAGCGATCTTTAAAACAGACACGGACATGCAGCCGCTTGCCATAGGGCAATACTTCCAGGTTTAAAAAGTTGCGGAACATGAGAAGTTGACGTCAGCAAAGATTTCGTTGCATCAGCTCTTCAGTACAGAAACAATACAGCTTTCCATAGGTTGCCATGACAACCGAGGGCCTCAAAAAAGATATACTAACTTTTTGCTAAATCTTTAGGTTTATACTATGCAGACATTGTTTTAGTCGGATGTTATTGTTTTGCCATAGGGCAATACTTCCGGGTTTAAAAAGTTGCGGAAGTTGTCTGGTGGATAATAGCGGTATTGCGGAAAGACGGAAAACTCGTCATTGCCGGGGGAAGCGTTTTCTCTTAATTGACGAGATATCTCGTCAATGGCGGTGAAAGAGTTAATACTAAAAAACCTTTTGTGAAAAGTTTTGTTTTACCTGAAAATTGTTTTTAGGCTATTTAAGCTTGTTTATAATTTCTTGTATTTTCTTTTATGTTTATCATGTTATGGTTTGAAGGATGAACCCAAATGCAGACAGAGATGAAGAACACTTAAGACTTTATTTGTACAATAAACAGAAAACAAAACCCACGAGGGGGCAAAACAACAAACAAGATACTAAATGAACACTAAACTAGACAAGACTGGACTGTGACATTAAACACTAAACGTGACAAAACACTATATAACTCACACTTGACTATGACTAGATTAACTGAGACAGCGTACTCACAGGTATCTGGAAACACAGAAACAATGCACAAGCACAGGACAACAAACACAAGGATCTTAAAAAGAGGACAACTAATGAGGGCAACAGGTGACAGGAATCAAACAATTAGGAGGATGACAAGGGAGCGGGGTAAAAGAGACAAGACACTGGGAACACGTGGTCTAGTAAATCAATACTAAGACCACGTGAACCCACACAAAACATGGGTCTGTCATGATTCTGCCACAAGACTAGATTAAACAAAGGACAAGATGGCAGAACCATGACAGAATCCCCCCCTAAAGGAGCGGCTTCCAGACGCTCCCCAGGGGAACACTAGACACGGGACAAGACAGACTGACAGACAGACAGACAGACACCAAGAAAACATGACAAATAACATCAATGGGAGACAAGAATACAATACAAGAGGGTTGGGGTGACATAATAAAAACAACAAACAAGGGAGGGGGGGCGGAGGCAAAACAGTGTTCACAAAAGGAAGTCCAGGTAGGGTGGAGCTGGGTGGGCAAGGGGTCTTGGGTTCAGGGGTAGTGGAGGGCTTGGGACGAGGAGTCCGGGCAGGCTTGGTGGAGATCTTGGAGGGAACAGGCTTGGATGGGGATGCAGGCTGGGAAAGGGGAACAAAAGGAGGCAAGGCAGGGTTCCAGGGCGTTGTAGGGGCAGACAAGGGAGCAGATGGGGGCGAGCCAGGACTCACAGGGTAGGAGAGAGAGTCAAGGGAGGACATGGAGACAGTTGCAGGGGACCAGGCAGACGAACAGGATGACAGTGCTGGGGAGGAAGCAACAGAAGGAGCTGGAGACACAGGGGGCGCTGCGTCCGGCAGCGGAGACGAGACAGGAACAGAGACAGGGGGCGCTGCGTCCGGCAGCGGAGACGAGACAGGAACAGAGACAGGGGGCGCTGCGTCCGGCAGCGGAGACGAGACAGGGGGCGCTGCGTCCGGCAGCGGAGACGAGACAGGAACAGAGACAGGGGGCGCTGCGTCCGGCAGCGGAGACGAGACAGGGGGCGCTGCGTCCGGCAGCGGAGACGAGACAGGGACCGTGACAGGGGGCGCTGCTTCCGGCAGCGGAGACGAGACAGGGACCGTGGAAGGGGGCTGCGCAGACGGCAGGGGCTGCAGCGACTGTGAGGACAACCCCCTTCTCCTCCTCTTCTTTCTCGGGCGTGGTGCAGAAGCTGTGGCAGGTGAGGTGAGGACAGTGGTGGGAGCAGCAGGCTCCGAAGAGGACCCCTCGGACGGCGACTCCCACGAAACCCTCCTCTCACGCTTACCACAAAGGTCAGGGGGCTGGACAGAGCTGGCAGGAACTGGAGTGGTGATCGCTGGGTCCTCCAGCGCCAGAACTCCCACGGTGAGACCCTCCGGGATGGCAGACAAAGGGATGGGACCAGCGGTTCTGGCTGGCTCCCTCCTAGAATTGATCCCGGGTCCAAACAGGAGAGGATCGTACCAGGTGGGACCCGGTTCAAGTACCACAGAAAAGCTGCGTCCTCTCCTCGCACAGCGCCGGTACGTCCAGTCTGCTGGGTTCTTAACTGGCTTGTGCATTCTGTTATGGTTTGAAGGATGAACCCAAATGCAGACCGAGATGAAGAACACTTAAGACTTTATTTGTACAATAAACAGAAAACAAAACCCATGAGGGGGCAAAACAACATAAACAAGATACTAAATGAACACTAAACTAGACAAGACTGGACTGTGACATTAAACACTAAACTTGACAAAACACTATATAACTCACACTTGACTATGACTAGATTAACTGAGACAGCGTACTCACAGGTATCTGGAAACACAGAAACAATGCACAAGCACAGGACAACAAACACAAGGATCTTAAATAGAGGACAACTAATGAGGGCAACAGGTGACAGGAATCAAACAATAATGAGGAGGATGACAAGGGAGCGGGGTAAAAGAGACAAGACACTGGGAACACGTGGTCTAGTAAATCAATACTAAGACCACGTGAACCCACACAAAACATGGGTCTGTCATGATTCTGCCACAAGACTAGATTAAACAAAGGACAAGATGGCAGAACCATGACATATCATATTATATCATCCATTGTAGACTGTGGATTTTTAAATTATCTGCATTGGCACCTTTAAATTGGTGTTAAGACTGAACAGTACATGAATGACGTACTGTACAGTCATTTTCTGGGCAATTATATTTATAAACTTGAAGTTCAAAGGGATTCTGGGAATTCATCATATCTACCAATCAATCAGCTATTGAGTCCCAGCGAGTCAAGGCCAGAAATGAAATAAATCAGCCGATATGTCAGGGTTGTGTTTTGTGCACCCTTATTTCTTCCTCTTCTGGTTGTTGAAGGTAAAATGGCGTTACTGAATTTGAAGGACATTTCTTGATGCTCTGGGTGGGTGCGTATAATAGGTTTGAATTATATTAATGTTACGATCAGATATAATTCTCTCCACTTTACTGCTGCGCCAATAATCTTTACCATTGAGTTAAACAATCAAAAATTAGCTAATATTTCTCTTTGTTAAACAGATGTTTGATTAACCCACGGCAAGGTCAACACAGAATCGCTGGTGCGTATGAACATTTGTGTGCAAATTAAATGCATTAGCGTTGCTTAAATGTTTAGCAGTGGAGTGATTGGATCAGAGCCAAAATAAGGGCAGCGTAGCTAAAACAATGCAGCATCAGTGTCTTTCTGTCTTATCTTGTGACCAAAAGTTTAGGAACATGAGAAGTTGACGTCAGCAAAGATTTCGTTGCATCAGCTCTTCAATACAGAAACAATACAGCTTTCCATAGGTTGCCATGACAGCCGAGGGCCTCAAAAAAGATATACTAACTTTTTGCTAAATCTTTAGGTTTATACTATGCAGACATTGTTTTAGTCGGATGTTATTGTTTTGTGTGTGTGTGAAGTCCTTTTCACACAGGGATTACGGAAAATCTACAGAAAATGTGTCCGGGATTTCTTTGGGATCGTTTGATGTGTGTTTTCACACACATACCGTAAAAATCCAGTTAAGACGTGACATATTTAAAGTCCTGCACTTGGTAGTTTTTTTTCCACAGCGTCGTAAAGTTTGCTAATTATCCGTGATTTTTCTCTCGAGATACCATGCATGTGCATTTTTGTTTATAACAAGATCATAAGGAGCGCGTGATGGACTTTTCTGTCATGCTGGTGAATGATCTCCGCTTCAGCGTGGATAGTGATGAGCTCCCTGATCTCTGCTTCAGTCCAGTCCAGACATTTCTCGTGGTGAATGTTGATCTGCATTTAAATCCCTGTGTCAAAGAGCTGAACTTGACACGCAATGACACGTGCATCCTCACTACGGCATGCCCCTTATGGCATTATTTCTGCGTCCTGTTCACACACAATGCTTTCCATGTATGTTATGGCAATGTCACTACGTCCTGTTTCCGGGAGCGATCCCAGAACATTTACAGGACATGTTTGCGTTCACACAGAATCCTGTCTGCCAATTTTACAGAATTTTTTTTGGACCAAAGTGCTGTGTGAATGAGGTTAGAGAGAGAGTTGTTTTGGTCTGTTAAGGTGTACGGTACAATTGGGTATTTATGTCACTCTGTAAGCCTCTCAGATTTAACAAAAGACTCCTGACAAAACAAGGACATCTATTTTTTTTTGCTGTCTCAACAGTTTTAAGGGGCTTTGTCTGTTCGCTGTGTGACATTCCCATGTGAATAAACTTTAGAAACAACAAAGTCTGTTAGGACGGTATCTGAATGTTATGACGTCTCTTCATTCAGTATCTTAGCGTTTGTCCTTCACAGGCACACCATTATAACATAAAACATAAAAAAAACATGGAATGCATTTCACAAAAAAAAAAATGCAAATGTGCTGTCATGATATCTTACATTTTCTAGAACCCCAAGGGTCAGTGTTGTTATTATGAACAGTAAATAGATTTTTTTCATATATGTGATCGTACCTTTAAAAAAGCAGCCTTTTTGAATTAAGAGACTTTAGTCTGGATTTCACAGACAGGGTCATAAATATAAGAGCTCAGATGCAAAAGCTGCTAAACGCCACAGATGAGATCATAATACTGACCAATTGCTCTTGGTACCTATGATACGTTTAGGGCAGGGCAAAATAATCTATTTTGCGATTAATCTTTTTTTTTTACCTGGTAGATTCAAAATCGATTTTCAAAGAGCACAATTTTTTTTCGTATTTATTTCAGCAAACATTGAACATAAGATTAACTTTAATGGGGCGACAGTGCCTCAGTGGTTCATGTAGGTTGTCTACAAACCGGAAGGTTGGTGGTTCAATCCCCGGCTCCACCGGACCAAGTGTCGAAGTGTCCTTGAGCAAGACACCTGACCCCAGCTGCTCCCGACGAGCTGGCTGGCGCCTTGCATGGCTGACACCGCCGTCGGTGTATGAATGTGCGCGTGAATGGGTGAATGTGAGGCTAATTGTAAAGCGCTTTGGATGGCCATAGGTCTGTTAAAAAGCGCTATATAAATGCAGTCCATTTAGCATTTAACCATTTTAATTACTAGTCTTCTTCACTAGATTTTTACTCTTTTTTTTGAGGCGAGCATGTCATTCATTCATTCAGTGCTAAAAATGGGGATTTCAGGTGCTTTATCGACATTGATGCCATCTTCACATAAAAGTCAGAGGTATGGAAGCATTTTAGATTTTTGCAAGCAAGATAACGACGATAGTGTTGTGGCTTTAATTTCGTTCCCACTTGTAAACTTCTGACTGTTCTTTTTTATAAATATAGTATTTGTATTAAATCTATATTCATTGATTTGAATCCAGAATCGAGTATAAAAATCATTCCCGAGAACCGAAATCGAACCGAAAATCGAATCGATCCGATAGCTTGTGAATCGAAATCAAATCGATCTGGAACATCTGAATCGATACCCAGTCCTAGATACGTTCATCAAATACTTTAGCTTCAGCTCAGGCCAATCTGAAATAACGCTTTGTTAACAGAATCCATTAAATGGCCAACGGTCCTCAAAAGAGCATGCAAAAAGAATTAGATGAATAACGGTGCGCATACGTCAAGGAGTTTTTTTACCCGGTTAAAGGAAGTTTACTGAGTATAATAAGATGTTTATCGAACTTTTATGCATTTTACCTTTTTTCAGAAAGGACAAAGTTTTGCATGTACTTAGAGGATTTTGCAGTGAAATACATTTTTTTTTTTAATACCAATGAAATGACTAAAGTGAAATTAGAAAAAATAAGGCATTTCAATTACTTACTAATAACATTTCTATTGCCATAAAAATGAAATTACTGAACCTAAACATAACAGCCTGATAAAAATGAGTGTTACAAGAAAATATGTCAGAGGACTTTATGTATATGTATAGATTTGTCAGATATTAAAATATGTATTGTACAGTACACATATACAATTTTTTTTTAAGTTCACATATATGCAACACATAATGTTTACATTTCTGTAAATAATTATGGATGATATCATATGTACATTTATTCATACTTATTTATTCAAACATAGTATAAAGTAAAATTGTAGTTTGATCTGCTTTTGTTATAATGCTATGTGAAACTAATTTTATATTTATGTGTACTCTTCAGGGGGAGCACAGCTGTCGATCAGCCAGCCCGACCAAAAGCTTCTTTAGCCGGGTGCCGTTTAGCCGACCATCTAGCCCCATGTCTGCCCCGCCCCGGACCAGAAACAGCCCTGGATCCCCTAAATCCATCTTCCCCTACCCTTCCAACCACGATGCCTCTCCAAAATGTTCACGTCGCTACAGTTTCACCGGAATGTTCCGTTCCTCTCCCAAGGACTCCACGAATCCCTCAACCTCTCCTGTCAGCATCAAACTCTTCTCTCGCTCCAGGAAAGGTAAGACACCTTGGGTGTATCATCCCCATATACAGTACACTTATAACTTTTAACAGTAATGTTACTGTATCTGCAAAAATGTCCGATGTCACATCTCTTAAAATTTGCATATCAACTCCGCCTTTGCTTAAAAAATAGAAATAGTAAAGAATTAAATGGGATATTCAGAATATACTGTCAATCTATGTATACTGTATAAATATGATAAAAGTATAAGTCAACAGAATGTGCTTTTCACTTTTGTGGGTTGAATCTGCGGCTTTACATAATTTTCACAATGGCATCTGATTTTTATACATTTCAGTGTTAATTGGTTTGGGAACTGTGACAATGTTGTGAAAACTTCGCTGAAATAGAGAAAAAACAAGAAATAGAAAAAATGCAGCCTGTTTATATAAAATGGCCAGGAACTGGGTGAAAAAAATGTCATTAAAAAATATAAGAATGTAAATATATTAAATAAAAAAAGTAAAATATATAAATAAGCACTCTCTAAAAAATACTGGACTATTTTTTAAAAAGGGACAAGCCCAGTCACCGGGTTAAATTAGTCCAGAAAATGTTTATATTTGACACCACAACCCTGCATTTTCGGTTGCAACAGTGCAACATGGGTAATATTGCATTCGTCACTTTTTGACCTAACGTTGGTTGAAAATAACCCAGCATTTTTTAGAGTGCATAGTTTAAAGTTAATTATTAAAAGTAGTTTGTTTTATTATAGGAACAAATCTTATTTCAATGTTTTATGGCTATGGAGTAACTAGTGTTCCTGTAGTTAGTAAACCTCTATGTTAGTAGCGCAAAGGTCATGAGTTTGATTCTCAGATAAGACAAATAATGATCAAATATATAGTTTGAATACACTGTAAGATGCTTTGGTCTGAACTACATTAAAAAACATTATGAAAAAGAAAACTAAAACATTATTTATGTAATCCATAAGCAATAACATTATCCAAATAACAGCATATCCACTTGAACACAATACATCATAAAAATCAAGCTTCAAAATATTTATTGGCATTTTGTGAATTGCTCTGAATGCCATTATCACATTAGATCAGAGTGAGTCAGTGAAACCTTTGACAGGTTTTTTGGATTGGGTTCTGCGTTTATTCATTTGGATAATTGTGCTGTGTGCTGATTTAATGGCGGTGTAGGCGTTACTTAATGCATAAGACCCTGCTAATTAATTCGTCTGTCACATATGTAATCCAAGTGAATCTCATTTAATGTTTAAAAGCTGATGGTGCGAGAACAGCTATAAGGATGTTTTCTAGTTTATGAAAAATACATATGATGAGTTATCAACCCACTAACCCAATGCCTCTAGTTCAGTGGTTCTCAAACTTTTTCAACGTGCGGCCCCCCTTGTGTACGGTGCATTCTTTGGCGGCCCCCGCCAAAGAAAATGTATGACAAATGTGTTTGTAAAATGCAACATTTTAATTAAACAAAACATATTAAATTATACAAAGTATTGCTGTTGGTTAGTATCCTTATTTTTTTGTTTAATTACACAGAATTCATGATAAATGAATGTATTTCATAAAATGTCATAAAACTGGGGCCCCCCTGACACCATCTTGCGGCCCCCCTGGGGGCCCCGGATGCCAGTTTGAGAACCACTGCTCTAGTTAGTGACTCTTGTATTCAAAACTCAATAAATTGAGTGTACTGTACTTAAATATTTTATGAAAGCACTTACATTGAGCCATCCAAATTTGTTTTGACACTTAATCATCATCTCATATGGATTTCTATTTATCAGGGTAGCAGATTTAATGCTGATATATTGTTTACAGTATATAATATGATTTAGTGTTACCAAAGTGCATACAATATCAGATATCCTATGGCAAAATCCTATGTATTATTCCCTTGATATCTGTCATTGTTTTTTGGAACGGACACAGCGGAAACGAACAATCTGCCATTGCAAACACAATTATCTGGCATTTAAATCTTCTGGTTAATAGTTTTGTTTAGTTAGAAAATATATGGAGTGTTATGGAGAAGTAGGGCTGGGTGATACTGACATAAATTCATATCTCTGTAATTTTGTAATAGACTGTGAAATATGGTAAAATATCTTGATATTTTTTACAGAGTTGGTATTTTCTTCAAAGTCAAAGCCTTGTTGTGATCACCTTTAATAAAACAGCCTATAAATACAGATATATTACTAAATTTCAACATACCGTCCAACCCTATGGAGAAGTATGCACTGTAAAAAATGTTGTAGAAATTACAGTATTACTGGGTATTACTGGCAACTAGCTGCCAGTAACTTACTGTAGATTTTACATTTGTGTTATTTACTGCCAACAGTTTGTTCAAAGTTAAATGAACATGAAACATTTTCAGTCTTTATCTTCTACAGTAAGTTATTGGGAACCAGCTGCATAATTACAGCACATTTTTTACAGTTTGTGTTTAAGTGATGTATTTAATCAGTTTACCACCATATTGTTGACAGAAGAGCCGCACAACATACCGAAAAGTATTGTTATCGTGATAACAGTATATATGATATCCGTATCGCAGAGAGTTGCAATAACATTTATTTTACGTGTCTATCATTTGTGTGTTGCATGTTTAGATTTTCTAAATTAGACTAATCAGATAGGGGCCTTAAGTAACTCTTTTGCCGCCAGCGTTTAAAAAAAAAGTTGCCAGCCAGCGCCAGCATTTTTCATGATTGTCACAAATGTTTAATGCCTTCCTGAAAATTTTTTTCTTTAAAAATATATAAATATACAATATATCAAATGGAAGAACAGACTCTCTGCTTCCAAAAAAAAATCATTGTTTCTTTCTACCTTCATTAATTCTCATTTTATCACCTCTCAAATATGGGATATGGGTAGGGAAAACACAAAATTTTGACTTTTGTTAGAGATAAGATACAGAGCGATCCTCAAAACATACACGAACATGCAGCTGCTCGCTCTAGGGCAGGGGTCGGCAACCCAAAATGTTGAAAGAGTCATATTGGACCAAAAAAACAACAAACAATTCTGTCTGGAGCTGCAAAAAATTAAAAGCTTTGTGCTTTAAGTTTAACTTCCATTATAATTTTAATGTATTATGTTTCATTGCATTGATGAAATTATAGAAATACAATAAAGAAATCAGACTTTTGATGTCACTTTTATTTTAGGATTCGAAAAAACAACAAAATGTGCAACGTACACTGCTGTAATTTCAGACCTCCCCATGGAAAGAAAATGCAGTCCTCTTCAATTCCCAATAATACACTACAATACAATCCTCTTCTCTTTCCCCTTATCTGGGCAACAGACAAAGTGCAATAAAACAGCAGCCTTTTGAAAAGTCTTTAAAACATGCATTTAACATGTATTAAAACACCTAAAAACATAAAAGAAGCCTAGTTATGCCCGTGACAAAAATAATACAGTTTAGGTTCGATTTCTGTGCATTGTCCTCTTCTCTTTAGTTTTCTGCAAATGCCAAGTAAGTCTGTGCAAAGGTAAAATGCAGCAACATCATCCTCTTCTCTTTTGACACGCACAATACAATGTTTTTCCTCTTACAGAAATTATATATTATAACAAAAAATATATTTTTCCATTTTCATATTTTTGAAAAAGCTCCAGGGAGCCCCCCCAGGGCGATACTTCTGGGTTTTATAAGTTGCGGAAGAGCGGTATTGTGGAAAGCTGTAAATACTCGTCATTGGCAGGGAAGCGTTTTCTCTTAATTGAGGAGATAACTTGTCAATGGCGGCAAAAGTGTTAATACCCGCCAAGTAGGTCTTATACTGTTATACTGTTGACTAGACCGCGGGCGCTAACGTGAACCTAGCGGCTCAAAGCAGACAGCGGAAAAAATATGGCAGGAGTACACTGTAAAAAAAATCCGTAGAAATTTCAATGTTATTGCAGCTGGGTTGCCGGTAATTTACCGTAGATTTACATTTATGTTATTTACTGGCAAGAGCTTTTTCAAAGTTAAATAAATTTTAAATATTAACAAGTCTTTATCTTTACAGAATAAAACTATACAATAACAGCCTCATGCAAAGCATTCTGGGAATCAGAAATCATCATCAACCTTTTTCTGTTTTTTGCTTCAGATTTTGTTTCCCAGAATGTTTGGCTTGATGCTGTTTTTTTAGTTTTACTCTGTAAAGACAAAGACTTGTAAATGTTTAATGTTCATTTAACTTTGAACAAACTCTTGCCAGTAAATAACATAAATGTAAATCTACGGTAAATTACCGGCAACCCAGCTGCAATTTCTACGGATTTTTTTTACAGTGTAGAGACGAGCGAGGAAAACTACAGTGACAAACTTGTGCCTAAAAAGAACGTACGTCTGAAATAGTTTTTGCCTGAATTTGATTTAATTACATCAGAAGAATATGTATTACTTGTTTATTGTAGCATGATAATTATTTTATATAATATATTATTTTTTTAGAAGTAGCTAATAACATTTTCTCTAGGGAAACAATATATGGCAAGAAATATCGTAAGCGCAACATGCAACAGTAGAATCGCATATTGCATGTTTTCTCAATACCGTGCAGCCCTAGTTGTCTTGCCAGGGTATAAAATAAATATCAGAGTCAAAGCAGTCAAAATATTTGAATGCGAATGCAGTCCAGGACACACATTTACACAAATGCATGCACATTTCCTTGTGAAAATTGACTTTGTTGTGACTCCTCAGGCTTTGGGAGACACAGATGTTGATGCTTTGTGAAGTTAATCAAAAAGCAAGGGATTATTTAAATCTGTTCTTTAAATCATCGAGACAGGAGGTAACATTTTAAATGACTGTAATTGACAGTAAAAGCAGATCAAAAATGTTTTGCTGTTATCTTTGTTTAGTCTCCCTAACAAAAATGTCCTTTGTTTCCACTCAGTGAAAGCATAATCAATAATTATAAAATGAAAGACCTGTCTTGGAAATGTAAGAGATTGAAGTGGCCTGTAATGAGATTTGAGTGTTTGGTTACATTTAGGAGGAGTGTTTAGGTGGAAGTCTGGGCTGTTGGCTGTCTCTGTGTGGTATCTCTGTAAAGTGGTAGGTAGCAGATAGGAGGTTATGGATCTGTGCCATCAGTGATGTCCCAGACAGATCTGTTGCATTTAAAACTTTACATTCACTACATAGAGCCAGCTTCTGAAACGTGAATGTAAAAAGTATGCTACTGGAGTTACAATGTATATTTGAATACAAACAGGTATAGGAAATGATGCAAGAAGGCAGAAAGATATTGGAGCATGGGTCAGTTAAAGAAAAAACAGAATACAACACTTTTTAATGAATTTTATAAATGGAATATACATTATGATATATAACTTGTTTTTTTATTTAGATATACGTGACCTTGCTTTTGAAAACCCAAATCAAGTTTTCTGCATAAAATCATAAGGAACATTCTGTAAAAATATAACCTTGATATCTTTAACATTGACAGAGTAAGGACATCAAATCATTGGCTATGTTTACATGCACAAAATGTTATCAATCCGACTGAATTTAATCCGATTGAAGGTTTACGACAATACAGTTTAGATGCACCCTAAACATTGCAATCTGATTAAATGTTGGTTTACATGTACATTCCATATAATCCGAACTGAATGTCTGCGCAAGCGCACAGCCAGGGTTGCCAGATTACCATAAACCATCCAAATGGACATTCAAAACTAGCTCAAAAGCATCCCAATGACTATTTACAGCCCAAATACCAATAACTATTTAACGAAATCCCTTCATCTTTAACCTGCAGAAAAAAACAACTGATACTTTAAACAATAACCCAAATCTAATCTCGAAAAAAGTAAAGGACTTGGCAACAGCACACTGCGCACAGCATCTCTCATCGAGTTCACACTCTATCTCTGGATAAAAGTCAAAGCTGAGTTGGAGAAAGTTGTTTTTAAGAAGTTTTCAGATAAAGTTTATGAAAACACAATTTTTGAAAGGCGCAATTCTATTTTAGTGCTTTATGTATAGCCTAATGTTTTGAAAGTATGCATGAACGCTGCAGAACATAGCGCGTGACCCCATTACCTTAATGCATGTTTCTGTGACGTGAATGATGTGATATTGTAAATATAAGACGTGAACTTGAGTGCAAATATTCTGCGTATGTGCACAATGTATGTTTGCACCTGATTGAAAAAACACTACAATTCATGCGTTAACATGCGTACACCACCCCTTCAATACGATCCAAATTAGCATCCAATCGACCTCAATCATATTGATTAAGGTGTTTACATGAAGGCTTTTCAATACGATTGAGCCATCAATACGATTACAAACGGATTATTTGGTTACATGTAAACGTACCTAATGTGAAATCAATGATTGAAATCCAACTTTGATGCTCCAAATCTCATCATTAGATTATGAAACTTTAGCCTGGATTTCATAGTCCCGGGCAAAGATTAATCGCGATTAATCGCATACAAAATAAAAGTGCATTTTGCCTACTGTATATATATCCATTTTTATTGTTAATATAGAATATATAAAAATATACACACATGTAAATGTTTTTTTTAAATACATAGATGAATCTGTGTGTATTTATATATACATAATAATTACACACAGAACACACCTTGATGTTATGCAAAAATCACTTTTATTTTGTATGCGATTAATTATAAAACCAGTCTGATGTCTCATAATTTAATTTTAAGATTAGGAGCATCAAAGTAGTCATATGGTCTATATTAATTATATTTAATATATCAGTAATAAAGATATCAAGGATATATTTTTACAAAATGTTCTATTATGTAAATAATTTGATGTAGAAAAAAAATAAAAAATAAAAATAAAATGAATTTGGCTGGGATTTCACAGACTGCGTCACATGTATGCATTATTATTAAATGACCACTAATGATCTTTGGCCAAGTGATCTCAGACTAACAAAAGTTAATTTATGAATGTAAAAAAATGAATGTGTACATAGTATTTATGAAAAGTGTATCTTTTCAATTTGTGGGGGCGAGTAGGTGAACCACAGCTTCAATTTAGACAGTGAGAAAAATTCTTTATACACACACTTACATAACTACAATGCTTCACCAATAAGCCATTAGTTTCTCTAGCTGGCAGACTCTCAGTCATCTGAAAACCACAATATTGATTTATCATTCAGTACGGAGGTGGATTAAAGCTGCATGTCCCTGTGATCTGTGATCTCAAGAAAACAGCCAGGGAGACTTAAAAGGGACAGTTCACTCAATAATGTCACCATTTCTTTATTTAGCTGAACCCAAAAGAAGACATTTTGCTAAGTGATGGTAAGCACAGATGGTACCCACTGACCTCCATATGTTTTAATATAGAAGTCAATTATCATCAGTTGCCACCCAGCCCTACCTGTTATGTAGTTCTCTCTCTCTCTCTCTCTCTCTCTCTCTCTCTCTCTCTCTCTCTCTCTCTCTCTCTCTCTCTCTCTCTCTCTCTCTCTCTCTCTCTCTCTCTCTCTCTCTCTCTCTCTGCATTTTGGTGACCGTTTTCATTTGATTACACTTGTGGATTGGCTGGAATTTTGTTTTGATGGATTTAGCAATGACCCGGTCGTGGTTCGTTTACCTCATGTTAGAGGAACAATTGCACAACAACCATTTCCAAAATGAATAAAACAACTGTAGAACCTGTCACAAAATAATACCAGATGTAAAGATGTTTGTGGTGTTAGTGTTTTTAAAGCTGTGTAGATTTAGTCTGGACATTTGTTTTTCTCTCTGAATGTCGAATCCCATAATCAGATCATGGTTGCTTTCATATGAATTATATTAACTGAAGTTAGACTTGCTCAGAAGGATCAGGGGGTTTTAAAAGCCCTATATCTCGTATATAGCAATGATTCAATGCTTTTACTGGTTATGATTCGGGTTTTATATATTGATTCGGGCTTTTGTTGCTGTGTCATTGCTTGTGCCATAATTCAATTGTTGGGTTGCAGTGCCACCTATTGGTCAGAATTCAGATGTGCTCTTGATTTGTCTGTTGTTTACATGAAGGCCTTAATGTAAACACCTTAATCAATACGATTGAAGTCTATCGGATGCAAATTTGGATTGTATTGAAGGGGGTGGTGTACTTCGATCTGTGATTTGATCAGCGGAGAAAAGTATGCATGTAAACGTGTGAATCGTAGTATTTTCTCATTGTACTGTCTAGTTTGAATACATTTGCATAATTGAAAATTCATATTTAAAAAAAAATCACATGAATCCCCCCTGCAATATTGCTGTGGCCCACCAGGGGGCTGTGGCCCACCGTTTGGGTAGCACTGTGGTTCAGTTACTTATCATTAGGCTTTTATGAAACTGAAGTGAATAGGGTAGCAAAGTGTGAAAATCCTGTAGCAAATGTGTTGATGCCTTATTGGTATTATATATACCATTAGTGACTTACCATTATTGATTCAAGGTTCCTTTGCAATGCACTGCTTAAAATTTTTATTTTATTGTAAAGACAACATGGCTCCATGTGCCATAATAATAAAAATGTAATAAAATTAAGATTTCATTTTTTATATGTCCAGCAGAGGGATACAAATGCCTTAATAGCAAATCAATAGCAAATGCCTTTACCTGTCCAGTACAATAGTTAATGTACAGGAGGTAAATCATACCAGCAGGGGCTGACTTGAGATAATACCATGTTAACCAGTCAAACCACAGCTCTCTCTTAGATATCAGACCAGCTGTCTCTCCAGATTGCACTTGACCCTTAAGCCTTTGAAACTAACTTTGTAAACTGCACCCTCTCACCATCTGTGCCAAGGGTAACCTGTGTCAGGTGGCCATATGTGTGTGAGAAAAAGTAATGCCAGTCGGTGAGCTCTGGAGCTCTGACCTCCTGATGCTCTTATGCACAATGGCCCTGGATCACCAGGCAACAGCAAAATAAACAACACATACAGAAGGTGACTGGGAAGAAACACAGTTTGCTGTTAGGGCTGGGTTTCGATTCAAATTTCAAGAATCGATTCGATTCCGATTCTCAAGGTCTTGAATCGATTATCATTGTTCGATTCGATCCGATCCGATCCGATCTTCGAGATTTAGATAAGTGTTTTTGAAAAAAGCCCAAAATGGTGCCAGATAGGGGTGGGCGGAATGACCAAAAATCTATTCCACAGAATGAGTCATTTTATTTCACAGTAACTGTATATTTCATGTATACATGTTTTTCAGTTTATATTGTTTTTGGATTATAAAAATGTGCAGTTATTTGCCACTCACTATAGCTTTTAACTGCTCACCACAGTTTTAAAATATGGACAATTTAAAGTAAATAATGTTAAAGTGAAAATGCCCAGAGGATAACAGCAAGTCTTGATAGACAGAATTTTGTTTTTAATTGAGTTATTAATTTTATAGACTATTGAAGCTATAGTATGCATTGTATTTTGTATTTATGCATACATTACATTAAAAATAAAGGTAAAATGAACAGGTATAAATATATGCACAAACCTACTGACAGGATAAATACCTGTATATGAGAGACGGAGCTCTAGATATAGATATTATGACGGGTGCTATATGATGAGTTTTGTCTTAGCTTGCTTAAAGTTCAGAAAACGTTACAACTATTAGCATTATGTGCAAGAAGAACTCTTCATTTGGCGACCCGTTGCGCGCGCCTCAAGAAACCTCTGCCCGTCAGAGACCGGCTGCATGAGCACAGAGGGAGGGAGAGAGAGCGAGAGAAAGAGAGAGAGAGAGAGAGTTTTGCTGGAGACCTGCGGTGGATTCACTGGCGCTTATTATAAAAATAACACGAATAACTCGTTCATTTGTTATGAGTGGATTATTTTACATATAGATCGCAGCTTTGAGCGTTTCTAGAGTTTTCAAAACAACCGCTTGCTTAACGTTACTGACCGCTATGTTCGTTGTTTTAATGTCCTTCCACCTCGCGCGCATGCGTGAATTCAATGACGCGGCAAGTTTAAGTTATTAATTATTAAATCGATTCTCTGAGTTAAGGATCGATCTTTAGTAATTAACATGAAAATCGATTCAGAATCGGTGAATCGATTTTTTCAACACAGCCCTATTTGCTGTCTACAGCCATCACAGTCTTATCTCAGCAGGATGGCTGTCACACACTTTTCATCTTCGTGACATGATCTCCTCTATATAGTGACCAAATAAGGGTAATAATGGTATTCACCTACCTTGCATGTTTTTATCCTGTGGAAGGAAACCGGAGTACCCTGTGTAAACCCATGCTGATACAGGGAGAACATGCAAACTCCATACAGGAAGGCCACCTGACCTAGCCGGGTCTCAAACCGGAGACCTTCTTGCTGTAAGGGAACACTGCTACCCACTGAGCATTTGAGGAGCTCAGATGCAAAAGCCGTTAAACGCACCTCGGTTAAGACTGAATGCTGTCGGCACGTATTATACGTTCATCAAATAACTTCAAATTCGCCTAATCCTGGCCTCAGGCCATTCAGAAATTGCGCTTTTTTGGCAGAATCCATTAAAGGTGACATAGAATGATTGAACGGGGTATTTATCCTTGTTCTGTGACAAAAAAAATTTTGTTTGGGTCTGTAATGCCTAAAACCTCTCTCAGATAGCTCTATTAGGGTGGGGGATTTTAAACAAGTGGTTTTGCACTTATTTGGCTCCCCCTACTGGCTTAACTTGCAATCTCATTACTGATTGGCTGACTTTGCTGCCACTTAAAAAATGTAGCCAATTATTTTAAAGTTGAGGGGCAGTGAGATGCCTGTGATGTCATAAGCATCAGTTTTTCAGATTGGGCCATTTTCTGGCTGACATTTCTAAAAGAGGAATTACTATGAGACTGAGATGTTTAGCATGTCTAGCACTTTTTGTATGTTTGTGAATGCGGGTAGACTACCATTATTCAACAAAGACAAGGTAAAAATGGTTTTTCATTCTCTGTTCCCTTTAAGCATCTGATAAAAATGCTTACTTACTGTGGGTTCACACCAGCTGCGTTTTAGGCGTCAAATTCGCATCTACTACGTCTAGTTTGCCGCTTGAACATTTTGAGTTTACTCGCTTCATTTGCGCGTGAAATTCTAGTCATCGAGACATTCACGCGGAAATTCGCGTCATGGGAGGGGCTTCTGCGACTCCGCTCGCTTCCAGTAATCACATCACTACTAGAGAAAGCTCCTGATTGGTTAACGCAGCCCGTTTTTCCGCCAAAGTTTTAATTTTTCAACCTGAGCGTTTCCCGCTGCAACGCTCAATTCGAGCCATTTGCGCGAACTAAACGCGTCTACTGCTAAATGCCTCTTTCGCGACGGTAGACCTCCAGATGCACGTTAACACGTCTTCACATTGACTTAGAGCCGATTCACACCGGATGCATGGTGTGAGCGTCTCAGCTGTGTGGCGTGTCCGTTTTTATTTAGGCTTCCATGTTAGCAGGTTTGACCGTGCACACCGCCTGCATGACACGCACGAAAACGCGTGCATCCTAGGAATAGGACCGACGCCTATTTTTCACGCCACACGCAAGCGTCTTGGAAGGGTCAGGTCAGTTTATCAATAGGAAACATACATAGGCTAGCAGCAGCAGCGCTGTGTCAGAAACGCTTCTGGTAAGCAAGGGCATAGAAAACGCCACGCAGCTGACATGCGAAAGACACGCAACAGACACGCCACGCAGCCGGTGTGAATCGGCCCTTAACATTGAAATCACTCGCGCTTGACGCCTCTACCGCGGCTGATGTGAACACAGCATTAGAAGAAAACATGTCAGATGCTAGTATGTTTTCATTGTACTGTTTTTAGTCTTCTTATGTTTAACCAAACATCTTGGTAATGTCTAGATAATATCTGTCATCATGCCAGTGCATTCCTTACTCTCATTGAGACCTTATCTGGGAATACCGATCCTCACAGCTTTATAAAGCCCCGCAGTATGTACAGCAAACAGTCTGTTTACACATTACTTTCTGTAAAAAGACATAGCATGGGCATATCCTTATTAGGGAAGAGTCCGGTTGTGTCTTTTTGATCTGGCACTCTTTTCCATCTTTTACTAAGAGCCATCCAAAAGAATAGCTCAACTATGAATGGTTTCATGATTTACACATCTTTACATTGTTCCAAAATTATCTTTTTTCACAAGTTAACACACTTGGCAAACACTTGGGATGTCACACCTGCTGTAATTGAATATGCATATGTGTAAATGAGTCACAATAACAGTCCCTGAAACACATTTTCATGCACACAAAAGTGCAACGGATAACTTTATTTTTTGCGTTTACCGACCCTGGTTCTATAAAGACGTCAGGAAGCAAAATGGATTTTAGATGGATTAGCTGCTCCCCACACACTAGGACTCAAAATGAGTATGTTTAGGAAATTTTAGCATGACCCTTGCAAGGGGCAACAGGGTTTGAAAAATGAGATGTGATTAATCAAAGCTCATCTAAATCCACTTACGTAAGTTTCTCTTGTGTTGGCGGCGAGCCTGGGTGATGTGACTTTCCCCACTATTACTGTAGATGATTAAATTGCTGTCCTGGGTGTATTGAGAGGAAAAGATTTGTTTATGATGGCACAGGAAGCACAGGGTGATCAGATGGTAATGGCAATTATCAGCCGGGACATGGATTCATTAGCCAAAGTGATCGTCGCTGGGATTGTTTTACCTCCTTGAATGGAACAAACGATAATATCAGATTTCGTGAGGCTTAAAAGGACAATGACGTATTTGGAGGCTTGCAGATTTTCTTTGTTACGGCGCAAGATTAGGTAAGATACCGTACTTAGTAAAAGTCAGTTTACTTTGCACTACGGGATCATATGGTACAACACAAGTAGTGCCGGTTAATAATGCAGAAATGGTATTAAAGTTTAATGACGCTTCATTCCTACAAGTGTTTGACAACGTAGAGCCTCATATCCGTGTCAGGTGAACTGATAGTTCATGTCTAAAAAATATAAGTGGTTCTTCGTATTGCTAGCGTGTTGTGGTTGCTTAATATTTTGGGTGATTGCATAATACGTTTAGAAGTATATGGGGTTTCGGTCTACCATATGTACTGTATGAGCAATATTAATAGTGAAGCTTGCCTTAGTAAGCGCCACAGAGAAGTGAATAATATACGATTAGATTGAATAGGAATGTTCTCCCATTATGCCAAATTCATTTTGGTTTGGCAAGACTTAAAAAAAAGTTAAATCCAATTTTATGGTGCACTGATTATTTTTGGCCTTGGGTTAATCATTCATCAACAACTCCAGATGAAGTCTGGCATGAAATTAAAATCGCATTTTCATTTAAAAAATGTGTTTGATTCAAGTTGCCAATACTAAGATTTCAGCAATGTATGATGATATCCCTTCAGCTTAGTTTGCTATGTAAAATGACAGATTTTTTTTTTATTTTGTATTACGGAACATTTCTGTAATTTATTGTGCTGGTTATTTTACGGTATTTTTCCTGCACCCCAGCTTCTAGAATTTTACAGTTTTTTACGTTTTTTTACAGTGTTAATGTAAAATTACAGAAAAAAAATTTGTATTATGGAAAATTTCTGTAATTTATTGTGCCTGTTATTTTACGGCATCCCAGATGCCGGAATTTTACTGTTTTTTACAGATTTTTTTACAGTGTTGGTGTAAAATTACAGAAAAAAAAAATGTTTGTATTAGGAGAATTTCTGTAATTTTTTGTGCCAGTTATTTTACTGTATTTTTCCTGCACCCCACCTTCTAGAATTTTACAGTTTTGTACGTTTTTTTTACAGTGTTAATGTAAAATTACAGAAAAATATTTTTGTATTATGGAAATTTCTGTAATTTATTGTGCCTGTTATTTATCGGCATCCCAGCTGCCGGAATTTTACTGTTTTTTACAGATTTTTTTTACAGTGTTAATGTAAAATTACAGAAAAAATATTTTTGTATTAGGAGAATTTCTGTAATTTATTGTGCCAGTTATTTTACGGTATTTTTCCTGCACCCCAGCTTCTAGAATTTGACATTTTTTTACGTATTTTTTACAGTGTTAATGTAAAATTACAAAAAAATATTTTTGTATTATGGAAAATTTCTGTAGTTTATTGTGCCTGTAATTTTACAGTATTTTTCCTGCACCCCACCTGCGGGAATTTTACAGGTTTTTTTTTCAGATTTTTTTTTACAATGTAAATGTAAAATTACAGGAAAAATTATTTTTGTATTAAGGAAAATTTCTGTAATTTATTGTGCCCATTATTTTACTGTATTTTTCCAGCATCCCAGCTGCGGGAATTTTACTGGGTTTTTTATCAGATTTTTTTTACAGTGTTAATGTAAAATTACAGAGAAAAAATATTTTTGTATTTAGGAAAATTTCTGTAATTTATTGTGCACAACATTATTTTACGATATTTTTCCGCACCCCAGATGTGGGAATTTTACTGTTTTTTTACAGTGTTAATGTAAAATTACAGAGAGAAAATATTTTTGTTTTAAGGAAAATACAAAAATTTTCTGGCACCCTAGCTGTAACAGTGTTATTAATTAAACATGAAGCTAGCACACTGACACGGATGCACTTGACTTTAATGTATGTAAAAAGACATAAAGTATGCATAAGTGGGCGGGGTTTGCTTCTGCTTAGCCAATCATTAGTAATGCCTCACCAGGCATGGGTCAGTTTCTTTATCACATGGGCTGTTTTGAAGGCTCACACACTCCCATGCAGCTGCACCTGACATTTTGAGGACGAGTGGCCACTCGAGCTATGAAACGATTCAAGAGAAGGACTTAGAAAGATGAAGAAAAAGAAGTTGAGAAAACTTTAAAAGGAAGATGTGCGCACAACCGCTCTTGTTGAACTGCTGTGCTTTACTTCTCCATTGGAAATAAATTCCAATTCTGACTCACAAGGAAGTATTTCGGGTTTAGGAGAGATCTTACTCAAGTCTATCCAGACCTGACTATGGGAGCAGCATAACCTACCACAGTGTCCACAGCGTCTCTGCATTCCCTCACCACCATGAAACGGTTTAGTAGCCTGAGAGGCTTCAAAAAGCACAAGGACCAGGAGGGGAGAACAGGGAGGCGTCGGTCAGAGCCCCACGGCCTTCTGGGAAACAGTAAGATTGCAGTTAAAACCTATTTTTCGGCATTGTTTTCACTTGGCAACATGTAACTTTAAAGGATACAGAAAGGCTAGAGACTCTTAAGATACACTTGAAATTATATGAACCTTATTGTAGTCTCCTTGTATCTGAACTGTATTAGACATAAAAACACATTTTTGAAGAATAGCAAAATCACACACTTCATTCCTTTACATATATTATTATAAACAATATATTGTTCAAAAATGAATATAAGGAGTATTTGGGAACCATAGTGGAACTCCATATTGTGAAGAAATACACCTACTAGGAATACCTGTGTGAACTTGACTTCACACATTCATTAAAAATGACCAGATGGTTTAAAAGAATCGTGTAAATGGCTAAGAGGTGAAATTAGTTAGGTCTAGCATCAGTTGCATGCAGATGGCACTTGTATATAATTTGTATGCTTGTGTGGCTCAATTGCTCGAAATTAACCCAAAGTCAGTGCCAAATCTCTTTTAATGTCGTCTTCAATCGCTTTTATACATTTCTTGAGCTTTCAATCTTGCATTTTTATTTAACCAAGAAAGGCAGATGCATTCAGAATCCAATTAATAACTAAACGGCTTTGTCTGCTTAATCAAAGTCCTTAAAGAATCTAATGTCCTTTGAAAAGATGTAAATCTTTATGAGCCGAGGCTTCTCGTCTCAATAGCCTCTTAGCCTAAAGCCCATTTCTTGGTTCACAGTGGAAATGACACCACTGCAAGACGATTACAGGAAACCTGACGACCAAATAGGTAGATGAGAGTTTCCCGTCTGAAGATATCTTTAAACCACCCAAAAATCTTTCACTTTTTCCAAACTTGGTGGAAAAATTTATGGATGGAATCTGCCTGATTATGAAAATTAAGCAATGTGGATCAATGAAGCGTGTGTGTTGTCTAAATGTGATGTTTTGTTTGCTTTTAATGTTCAGTTTTAAGATTGTGAAAGGCTAATCCTGTGATACTAATAATGGGAATGTTATTTGTAGAGTCAGTTTCAGTGGGACTCATTAAAATATAAAAAATAATCTGTAGTGCTGGCAGGGCATAACAAAAGTGCTAACAAGGGTTTGTTACTGCAAACTGGGTCTTGCACACAAGACATCCACAGCCATGCAATATATATATTGCAAAAAATGACTTTCTTACTTAGGATTTATGTCAAATATCTAAAAATAAATGAAGATGAATTGTCTTGATGAGCAAAATGACCTAAGGAAATAAGTCTAGCTTTGAGGCAAAAATACCGTATCACATTTAAGTGATAAAACAAGCAAAATAATCTGCCAATGGGATAAGTTAACTTTTTTCTTAAAAACACTAAATTCAAGAAAAAAATTCTTACCTCATTGGCAAAATTATATATATTTTCTTCACTTAAATTTGATATTTTTGGTCTAAAAATTAGACTTATTTTTTAAGCAATTTTTCTCATCAAGAAAATACATCTTGATTTAAGAATGTTTGTACCGAAAACAAGACAAAAATACAAAGTAAGGTTCTTTGCTGTTGAGAACTTTGCACTTGTATTTTTAAGAGTGCACATCACAATGTGCTAAAAGTTTTTTTATTATTTCTTTTTTAACTTGCACTTGTTTTTGTTACAATTGCATTAATGCAGTTGGCACATGCCTTTATCAAAGGCAACAGTGCATTCAAGGTATAAATTTTGTTTATTGGTCCTTGGGAATCATACCCAGAATTTTTTTAACACATTGATCTGAGCCAGAGGTACTCTATGAGAGATCACTATGAGATATGATAAAAGAATCTTGAATAGCCTTTGAAATTCAATCCTATTGGTTGGTCTAATGGATTTTGACAGGCGTCACCATGGCATTCAAGCATGCAGTTTGTAAACTGGCACATGGTTTGTGTGTCACCAGACAGAAACACTATTTAAAGGAACAGTTATACTGTCGAGGTTTATTCAGCATTTTTACTTCCAGAATGCACTCGAAAACACATCAGCTGTGTTCTGAATGTAATACTAGTGCACTTCATACTCTGCAGTATACACTGCCTACTGGATATAAAATATTTAGTGAAAAGTATGTAATATGCAACGATAAACATGTTAAACAGAAGAATGCTACTTTTTTATTAAATTGAAAGTATAATGCAGCGGGTACAATCCAGTAATCATCTGTAAAGTTTTCTTTTCTGCTTTTATTGGTCTGAAATATTGATCAAATAATTACATTTGATATTGTTTGTACTGTAGTACATGTTCCTCAAAAACTCTAAAATAAAGTGTACTGTGCACAGCATTATGGGATACAGTGCTCTGTGGTGTACTACAGTACACAGTTTGCCAAATCTAGGTCATCTCTATATCTATGCATATATAAATGTATTCTGCTCTTTTTTGAAAAGTCATCCCAACAAAAGAAGGCATGGTGGCAGCATTTCTTTCTTCTTAAAATCAAATTAACATAGTAAACAATTTACTTTCCCTTTATACGTCCTACGTCATTCTTTACATTCAAAAAAGAATGTACATTTTGCACATAAAACCAAATCCTGTTTTTTGGAGAATGATGAGTGAGCTTGAGTCAATTTAGCTGAGCTCAACAGCAGTCAGAGATTTATGCAACCTTGTCTCCCATTTCCCAAAATGAATATCGAAGTTTTCAATTCGATTCACACTCCCCGCAGTTTATGAAAAACCCACATCAGCATAATAGGACAATGAAGAATGCCACGAGCAATCACAGTGAAGGAAAATCACTCTGGTATTCACCTGGCCAAAAATATGTTTGAATTATACACAGCAAGGTTTTGGTTACCTTGCATTATATGGATGTGATGAGTCTGTGGGAGCAGGTCTGTGTTGTGATTATATTCTAAAATTTGATTAAAATGATTAGCAATATGGCTTCATAAATGTCGCACTTGTATTTCTTATGAGTACAGTTTAATTTGATAAACCTTTTTGTGTGGCCTGTGGGGGTGTCCTGTTCAGATTGAACAGAAACCTTTATTTAGAGCTCACTTGTGTAACATCTGCGTACATGTAGCTCTTGACACCCATTGTTCACATTTATCTTCTGCTGAGGATGCTATGAGAAATGTGTTTAATACAGTGAGGATGACAATGCTTACAATATCAAACGGCTCTGGTGTTATTACAGTACACTGTGAGACAAAATTCAGCATTTTTTTTTAAGTTGCCAACATTTTTATTATTTTACAAAAGTTTAATGCCTTGCAGAAAATGTTCTTCTCTAAATATAAACATACAATATATCAAATATATATTGAACAGACCCAAATATCAAATATAAAGAACAGACCCTCTGCCTTAAAACAAAAACCTGTTTCATCCTACCCTCATTTGTTCTCGTTTGATCACTTCTCACATATGGGTAGGTTTCTTCAAAAATAGCTCATTTTGAGATAAGATGGCAGAGATAATTGCATTTTTGTAAAGGACTTTTGTTAGAGATCAGATTCAGAGCGATGATCAAAACATACACGTAGTTTTTACTGTTTTTGAATTCATGGATGCTTAGAGTTTTATAAGTTGTGTAAGAGCGCCACCTAGTCAGTCCTTCCAGAAAAACGCATGTGTTGTTTTTTTGTAATTGTTGCGGGCAAAATTCCTTGATCATGCGACACGTTTTCTTAAAAAATGCGATGA
This sequence comes from Paramisgurnus dabryanus, assembly GCF_030506205.2. Lineage (NCBI taxonomy): Eukaryota > Metazoa > Chordata > Actinopteri > Cypriniformes > Cobitidae > Paramisgurnus > Paramisgurnus dabryanus. Next base: position 24,700,867 of record NC_133358.1, on the reverse strand, counting down.
AATTTGCGGGATACTTATGCGATGAAATTGAAGGAACTTGCAAAAATTGCGGTAACTTGCAAAAACTGCTTAAACTTTGCAGCTTTATATTGATGTTCACGTCGAGAAATTACGTCACTTCCTAACATTCCCATGACAACAGGGGACATATGCCTGCGCATGTGTGAAGTAAATGCAACATTTTGCAACTTTCTGCTAAAATATATATGACTTTTTGCTACGAAAATGCGGGGATTATGATATCATGCAAGCCCCGCATATTTTGCGATCAGAAATCTGCAGTTTATGCAGCGTTTTTAAAAATGCGATCCCCCATAAATATGCGGACTTTGGCTGATTATGCATTGAATCATGCGATCGCATAATCGCGTTTTTCTGGAGGGACTGCCTAGTGGACAATAATGGAAATATGGATTGCCGTAAAAACTCGTCATTGGCAAGGAAGCATTTTCTCTTAATTGACAACTTGTCAATGGTGGGGATAGAGATAATGAAAAGCATTTCACTTTATGTATAAAAATTGTAAGAAACCAAATACATTCATTTTTGGGGCGGCTTAGTGGGTAGCACTGTTGCCTCACAGGTCCCCGGTTAGTTTGAGCCCTGCTTGGGTTTGGAGGTCTTTCTGTGCGCTCTCAGAAAAAAGGTACAAAAGCTGTCACTGGCGTGGTAAGATTTTACAAAGTACACCTTTGCATTTTTTCTATAGGGTACAAATTAGTACCTCAACGGTACATACTGGTACCCCAGTCTACCTAAATGCAATATAACCTTTCTTAAGGATACTGTCCCAGTGACAGCTGTTGTACCTTTTTCTTGACAATGTGTTTGCATTCTCCATGTGTCAGGGTGGGTTTACATCGGGGACTCCGGTTTCCCTTCTACAGTACAAAGATTTGTAGGATAGAGGAATAGGAGATGCTAAATTATCTTCCTCCCAAACGTGTGTATAGATCAACTTGTGTTGATTACCTTATAGATTTTACGTCTATTACGTCATCCTTTTAAAGATCAGACTCTGTATCATTCAAAGGGATAAAAGCATTCGGCAGGCATCATCTCATTTGAATAAAGAGAATTCACAACGAAAACCACAACCCTTACATCCTGTTTGCTACATCGGTCACGGGGTCTGTGGTCCTGATGATGCATGATCTCTGTGGATGTGTGAGGGAGATGAGAATTAAGACTCCCTGTGGATGCGGGGAGATGGAGAGTGAAAGAGCGCTGCTATCTCGATGACGAAGATTCAGCTCTTTATGTTCCTTCTTTTTACGCTATTTCTTTTATGTTCTGTGTTTACCAGGCTGATGCCTGACTGCAATAAAACCTGCTTTTTTGGCTGGGAGAAGATAATGCTTTGTGCAGCGTATATGTAATCGATATAGGCTTATGATTCTTTTAATAAGTAGACGAATGTTTATCATAGCATGTGTTTGTGCATCCTCAATAGAAGCTAGTTTATGGATGGAATAGATAGACGGACAGACAATGAGTGTGATCTTGGCTGTTCACTTGCAGGTCATGCATACCTCATTGGCTTGCTGATGGTATTGTGGATGGTATCTGCAGGCACGGCTATATTTCACTCTCCCCTTATCGACTCGTCAAAGCAGAAACTCAATAAGTTTCCTCCACATGGCACTCTGTGAGAACAGGCTTCCTGCCCAAAGACGTGCAACCGAATCCAGCAAGTAGAGAGGACGGTACACAAAACTGGGTCATGATCAGACAGCAGGGAGATGAGGCAATTACAAAAATGTAGTTAGAAGTACTACAAAGAGATTGATTTTATCATTTAACGGCCAGTGAACGAGCAGAATTTATCCAAAACGGACACGCCAATTACTCAGGCGATGTCCATGAATGGCACTTCAGGGAAATTAGACAAAAGTGTCATTTTTGTGACTTTGCCACGTATTCGAACAGCCACGTAGCCTAAGCAGATACTGTAGACACGCTATTGTGGCATTATACCGCTGCAGTGTTATACGCCAGTCTATTCTTTTGAAGCATTTTCTGTGATCTGACTGCAGAGGGCAAAGCCTGCAGGAAACACAGCATGAAATCTGCTGCCTGCAATAGTAGATGAAGTGTGAAATGAGGTGATAAAACTCTACTCTCCACACTGCCTGCGGTTCAGGCCTTATGGCCCCTTCTATTTCTGCAGTCGGGGATCGGAGATTACGGCAGGTGCAGTCAACACTTTTCATGACAATTGGATTAAATCATCCTTTGAGAACAAGATACAGAGGAATTTTAGCAGTGTAAAGAGAAAATAACAACATAGTTTCCCACTCCGCCCCCCCTGGCAAATGCATAAACAGGATATTTATGAAATAATCTATTCATCAAAAACTTTGTGACAAATGGGCACTACATACAAGAATGGAGTCAGGCTGTAGTGGAGAGCTTTCAAAAATTAAATTACTGCACTAAATGGCAGTACCGTGGTTAGATAGTAAACATTAAGGGGCGCTATTATTATAATAAGATCCCCTTCTGACATCACAAGGGGGGCCACATTTCATTGACCTAATTTTCCACATGCTTGCAGAGAATGGTTTACTAAAACAAAGTTATTTAAAAGATATGTCCCATTTAAACAAAAATGCTGAGTTTCAACTACTTCACATTGCACCTTTAAACTGCAATTAAAGAAACACTGTGAGATTGTGAAGTATCTGATTGGTCTAATGTTCTGTTTGTTTGTGCAGCCTCTGGGATCTCCTCATCACCCACCACTCCAACGCAACTGACCAAGCAGACTCCATCATTTCATGTGGAAGTCAGTCAAAATGACACAGTTCCCCGTTCCTTATCGTCGCCCCTGGATACCAGACGGCATCAGAGCCCACCTGTTACAAAGCCACCACCTAGTCCCTGCTCAGCACCTATCTCTACCTCACGTGCGGTGAGTCTGGTCCTCAGAGATATGCACATTCTTATTCTTCATCATTTAAAGTGATTGACAATGAGCACACATATGTTGTATTTAGCAAATAAATACAATAATGTTGCTAATAAATAAATCCAGGCAGAGCTTAAGTTTTAGGCCTTAAAGGGATAGCTAACCCCACAAAAAGGAAAATTCTGTCATCGTTTACTCACCCTCAAGTTTTTCTTGTATAAATGTATTTTTTTCTGCTGAATACAAAGGATGTATATTTTTAAGAATGTTTGGAACCAAGCAGATCTGGGGCACCATTGACTTTCATAGTAGAAAAAATACTATGGGAGTGAATGGTTCCCCTGATCTGTTTGGTTATTAACATTTTTCAAGATATCTTAACTTGTGTGTAGCAGAAGCAGAATAAAGAAATTTATATAGGTTTGGATCAACTTGAGAGTGTGTAAATAGACCCTTTTCCAAATAGCCTGCGCTATTTTTTAATTTAATTACTTTTTTAAAATATCTATACGATTTCTTAAAGGGCACCTATTGTCCAATTCACGTTTTTTCATTTCTTTTGGTGTTTAAGTGTGTATTATTACTACATGTTAACAATATGCAAAAGGTACATACCCCAAAGTAAATGGTGACACGAGTTATTGTCTCCAAAGTTAATCTCTTTTCTTTGACTACAACAAACACATGGATTGTAGGCAACAGTTTGGGGATCGGTGATGTAGACCAGTGGTTCCCAAACTTTTTCAGTGTGCAGCCCCCCTTGTGTACAGTGCATTTTTACGCGGCCCCCCGAAAGTTTTTTTATTACAAATGTAATAAAATGTAATATTTTAATTAAACAAAACATATAAAATAATACCTAGTAGTGCTGTTGGTTAGTTGGCTTATTATTTTTTAGGTTTAATAACACAGAATTCATGATAAATTAATGTATTTTATAAAATGTCATAAAACTGGGGCCCCCCTGGCACCATCTCGCGGCCCCCAGTTTGAAAACCACTGATGTAGACAAGACCGACATTATTATAATTCTTCCCGCTTCGGACTCATCCTTTAAGCATTGCATTGTGAGCGAATCTTTCAAACATGGTAAGGAGCGTCACATTTCCGGCTGACATCAGAGGTATTCAGGCCAATCACAACGTACAGATTCGCTGGCCAATCAAGGACACAGCGCTTTTCATATCAATGAGTTTTGTACAAAATCAGTGCGTTTTAGGAAGAGAGTGAAATCTGGAGCTACAAAAATGTACGGTATGTGGAAAATAATGTGTTTTTTTAACCATAAACCACGCAAACACATTGTATTATACCAAATACACAAAATAACGTTGTTTTTTTAGCATTGAAATAGGTGCTCTTTAAAACAGCTGCATGCAACATTGACAATCTTCTCTCTGTTGATAGATCTGATTTTGCAGCACAACCCACTGACAGTTTATCACATTCATATGCCAAAAAATCAATACAGCAGTCCCCATCTGCAATGCTGCTGTCCATAAATCTAAGCACAGGTCCAAGGCTCCATTTAGCATTTTTTTTGTTTTAGTTTTTTATGATAAACCATCAAATACCACTGAGATCATTGACCCAAACATACAAGTATAAACATATCCTTTAAAATCAGAGTATTGTAACAAGGTGAGGTCACATTGCCTTATGGTGATGTATGTATTCCAATCTTCTCAGATAAAAGGTGGATAAAAAAAAAGATTAAGAGTGCAGTGCAGTCATTTCTGTTTATCTTTAACAACCTGTGAAAACCTCTCACCTCTCAGTGATACTCATCTCATGTACCATTGATCCGTTACTGAACGAGTCTCGTGTTCAATACGGATGAACAGAGTTACTGCTGGTCAGACACCTTTATCGTTCACACTTCTGTTTGATAAACTTCACATAACTTTCCTCAGTTTGAACTTTTTAAAATTATCATATTGCTTGGATGTAAATGTCCAAATTTGAATTTTATTCTGTCTGCCAACCGTTATGCGTTTGTTTACTTCTGATGTACGTCAGGGCAGATCGTTCTTCTCACGAGTGCGCTTGTTTTAACGGCCACGCCCAGTGATTCAACAGGCAGGAATTTGAACAGTTCTTACTAATTACACTCCACACCAGATGCTGCCCTGAAAGGGCCAAATGAATTTGTAAAAGTCAAGGGTCATAACATTTATTTTAAAGCATTCATTTACATTCATGCATTTGGCCAACAATTTTATCCAAATCAACTTACAGTGCACCCACAGTACATATTTTTTATTAGTATGTGTGGGAATCAAATCCACACCCTTTGCATTGACATTGCAAGAGTTTAGGAACATGTTCAATCCATCACGGTTCAAAGAAGGCGGATTTGGGGGTCAGAGAGACAGAGATGCACTAAACTAGCACACATACATTCTGCAACATTTTTTTCCAGATAATCAGTGTTTACATGCTGAAGATGTTTGTAGACAAATGAACAAGTGCAAAGACCTCTAAAACATAAAAAGGTAAAATAAGTAAAAGAACGAGATACAGGGTTCCCACAGGTCCTTAAAATCCTTGAAAGTTTGTGAATCTGGGGGAAAAAAATTCAAGGTCCTGGGAAGTTTTTGAAAATATACATACAAAGATACAGGTCATTGAAAGTGCTTGAATCTATTTTATGCAAAAAGTTTCTGGAAACATCTATATTATTCCGTGTGTAGTGTAGGATAATATCATAAAATTATACACCTTTTAAGCACACATGCAAAAATGTTCGACAAATGAAAACGTTTCGGGTTACGTATGTAACTATTGTTCCCTGAGAAGGGAACGAGGCGCTGCGTCTCCCTTGCCATACTTCCTGCATCCTTGTAACGCCGTCTATGGCAATATTTCAGATAGCGATATACACTGAAAAAAATGGACTTGGTGGGTCTTTGAATTTAAATAAAATAAACATGTATATGCAACACAAAATATTTATATTCCTTGTGTAAACATAATTTAATTGATTAGGATGAAAATGTTTTGTTTGAATGTAAAATGAACACATTATTCTCACATTGATTAAAATTGATTGAATTGAATACTTAAAGCAATAAAATTGAGTTTGCACACAAAATGGCACCTCCTGAGCAGAAGGTGGCAGTAACGCTCAATAATAAGGACGTCAATCGCCATAAAAGAAGAATAAACATCGTTTGTTTTGGGCGCCAAAATGAAGACTCAGCAGCAGTCAGTCAGAAGAACTCTCTCAGACGGACACCACGTTATTAAAGTAAGTTCTATTATTTATTTATGTTCACTTTATACGTGATACATCTTCACTAGATAGACAGTTTTTTTTACAATATGTAGCCATTGCAATGACTTGTAGTAAAAATGAGTGTGGAGGATGTTGGTGGAGTAAGTTAACGTTACAGTCAGTCAGTCAGTCAGTAAGTGTAAGGCTCATAAAGAAAAACAGCGTTTTAAAAATGTCAGCTGTATAACGTTATTTCACGTTTGGTAGTTTTATCCGAGTTGAAAACTGTCAGATTTGAGTTGACTTTTGAGGCACTTTTTACTCAGTTGTTCTATGGAAACGGTTCAGGACAAATAAATTGCTAACCAAACGTTATTCTGTCCAGACTAACGTTATCCATGTAAGTAATTTACCAGATGATATCAATTGACTACATTAATAATGACATTGCGTATGAAACAAACTGTCTGCTTAATCAGATTATCAGACCCGCGTCAGTTATTCGTGACTTCACTACGCCACGAGCAACACTTGATTCTATTAGAAAAAGCTTTTTTTAAATGCCTCGCGTGACGTCTGGTATATTAACTGAAAAAATTGCTTTGAAGTGCCACACCTTAAAGCTGACGTTTTCAGAAGAGCACCTTGTTTTAAGATCTCATTTTGTCCAAAATTGCGTCCTGTGACAGATATAATACTTATTTCATTATTGCTCTGTGTATGTGTGACCTTAATCATTTGAGGTTGTGTGTTGATTTCACCTCTGAATATTTCCTCTTATAGGTCCATCATCCTTGCATGCGCTACACACTCAAAAGCATTGGTAAGTAATTCCTATCACTGTTTTACTGCTGTTAGGAGCTAAATCTTATTTTTGTAACTAATATACATGTATTATTCTTTGACTCGCAGTACTCAACTATACAATGGTTGGTTAATTTGTTTTCAGATAAATGCTGAATTTAAAAGAATCACTACTGTCTTATGTTCCTGCGTGTCACCTGGACCTCCAATCCAAAAACCTGACGAAACTCTTCTATCATAAAGGAGGACAGCTAGCAAAAAGACTTCAAACAATGAATGATCAAATGACAGAAGTAAGTAATATAGATTCATAGACATAAAAATGTGTAAACATTGTTGGAAGTACAGAAAATGTAGTATGTTTTAGTTACATCTTTTGGCACACGGGTCATTAAAACACCTGGGAAGATTTAAAGGGGTAGTTCACCCAAAAATAAAAATTCTCATCACTTACTCCCTATCATGTTGTAACAAACCTTTATAAATGTCTTTGTTCTGATGAACACTAAGGAAGATATTTTGAGGAATGTTTGTTCCCAAACCAATCATAAGCCCCATTCACTTCCATAGTGGGGAAATATAATACTATGGAAGTGAATGGGGCTCATGAACAGTTTGGTTGCAAACATTCCTCAAAATAAATGTCTTCCTTCGTGTTCATCAGAACAAAGACATTTATACAGGTTTATAACAACATGACAGTGAGAAAATGAGATAATTCACTTTTGCTGTGATTGTCAGGTATGGTAGCACACACTCGAAATGTGGCCTCTTTATTTAACTCATTCCAGTCTAGTAAACGCGCACACACACCTGGAGCAGTGGACAGTGCAGCTGCCTTGCTTCGTAACCCATATATTTGTAACCAATTGTAATATGCTGTGGCAATGCACATGGGTCTGTATACTTACATTTATATTTGTTTGCATTGTACTAATTTCCAATGACACTTTTATTGTAACAGTAACTTTTTTTCTGTTTCTTTAACTAAATTTGTCTGTTTTGTACAGGGCATGAATGAAGTCAGCATCAGTGTGGTCATTTGAAGACACCACTGTTGGGATTTGTGCTCTCAAACAACATGCACCTTCTGATGAAGAAGAGGATCTTTGTATAGTCCTGGAAGGCATGAAGGTGTTGCAACATCGTGCCATGTTGTTTGAGCTGATGTATGCCTTAAACCTGAGCTATCCTGATCTGCGCTTTATTTTTGAAGAAATCCAAAAGATTTTAATGGAACTGCATTGAGCGTAACTTTAACAAACAGTTTCTTTCAGTGAAAGGATCAGAAAGACTGTGCTGCTAATTTATGTTCTTTTTATTTATCTGTTTTAAGTGTTTTTTCTTATTAAAACATTAACCGTTTGCTGCTCAGAGTTGATTTTGGAAATGGTTGTTGTATTTTGTTTTTGTTGAATCTTTGATTAACAGTTTATACAAATGCTGTAGCTCTGACTTTCTGAAGGATTGATATTTTCCAGTTTGTAAATCCATTTAAAAAATAATAGTACTTACTGTTTTGCATGTCTCTTTGGAATGCAGTGTTTGTGCTTTAGCACTTCTAAATCTACTGTCAGTTTTACAGATGGGGCTTTTTCTAGTCCCAGACTTTTGCAATGCCTTAATTTGAAAACATATTGCACTGACATATCTTGACATATATCAGTGCCATTGTTTTGTCTCAAGATGTACTCCAGTGTTGTTTTTGTAAGGTAGGTTTGTTTGTGAACTTTTTTTTGTAAAAAATATCCTAATATAACTAGGGCCTAGTCATGGCTTAATCTACAACCGGTTTGGGAAATTGCCCCTTTGTATGTACTGCATGTGCTGATTGTTGTAATAGTTATTGACTGTTGTTGAATTAATGTGTAGTGATTTAAATGAATTGATGATCTGAAAGCAGTGGTTTGCCTCAATATCACTAAACTTTTGTTTAAAACTCTTTGCTTTTTATGCCAATGCAAATGTATTTTGTATTTAAAAAAGAAATAAATAACATTTGGATAATTATGGATGATTATTCTGGTGCCAGAAACATAATGAAATTGCTTTAGAGTTACATAATCCCATAATATAAGCATTAAAAAAGCATGTTGGAATTACAGATGAAAATCTAGTCCCCTTACATAATAAAATTACTTAAACATTACAAAATAAATGTGTTATAGTAAAGAGAAATAGCACTTTGAGTCAACATATTTATATTAGACTACTTGAAACAATTAAAATGTTTTGGTCTGACACATAAAAATTAAATGAGTAAAATTATGTTGGTTTAATACAATCGGATTATGTGGGACCGATGTACACATTAAAATTACATAAATTGAAAGGATTTTTTTTTTCAGTGTACTTCCTGGCTCCCGCATCCCCCTGTCTTTGTCGTTAAGCCTCACCGTTGGTTGAATTGTAACAATGTATCTTTAAAGGTAACACAATGTAACCTTGCTCTCACTTGAAATGTGTCTCCACATTTAGTCCTTGAATTTGAGGGTATTGATGCTGGAAAGTCCTTAAAATGTCCTTAAAATTGAAGTTAAGTAACTAAGGTGTGGGAACCCTGGAGATAAGACAGGGTTTTTTATATATATAAGACCATGAAAGCCATTCACACGGATAAGAACAAAAATATTCGGCCTTGCAAGGCCGCGAATATAACAAATGTGAACTATTTTGATAAATCATCTTTTATATTAAAAACAACAGCATATAAAAATACACATAACACCTTTTATGTCATGTTTGTCTATAATATTACAGTAATACATGATTTTGCCTTGGTTATAAACTCTGAGTGACTTCATGCCTATGGTGAAGAATAATTAGAAAGGGCATTTCCAAATATGGTCAACTGACACACTTCCTTGTAGTAGTGAAGGAAGGCGGGAACACTACTGTAAAGTACTTCCGAAAATGTAAATATATTTGACTTGACTAAAATGTTTCTTGAAAATAATATAATTTCCCCACCGTTTGACGGCTGTATACAGTAGTGTATTTTGACAGATTAATCGATGCCGGGCTCTATACCTGCCATTTGTAATATTAAAGTACTGACAGAATTCCTGCAGGTTTAAACACCCTGACTCCACGCGCTCCTATAATCGCATGTTGTCTACTATGTGAGTAAGCGAAATATTTGATTTAAATACTCAGTGGGAACGGTGACAGCTCGCGACTGCAGCAAACTGGAACAGTCCATTTGTAAAGGAGAGAAGGGGGTGGGTCTCCCATGACTGACATTACATTGGATGTACGGGTACATAATCGGTGCGCGCCTGCGAACAGTCGCTCGCTGGTTATGTCCACAAGGGTCGATGTCTCGGATGAAATCGCGTGCAGTTGAAATTCGCCTGAAAACAAGCCTTCTCGATTGACTTCCTATATCGCGTAGTACAGAGACTGATAAACCGGTGACTGGGGGTAAAAATTCTTCAACCGCGCCGTGACATACTAACAGTTTTATTTAGTTTCGCGGGTCACTTTAATTTTCGTGTTTGATATGTTGCAACTTATTGTCTGCTGTACCTTTTATTAAACTCTGACACGCGCCCGGCGCGCAGCCAACTTGCGATCTCACCGGTCTCCTCGCTGTCTGCCTTCTCTGCCAGTGTGTGTGGACGACTCGAGGGGAGGGCAGCTTGAGATCGGCTCCATTCTTGACTCTGTCCCCTGCTATTGGTTCACAGGTCCACGGTTTATCTGAAGACATGCTGGAGAAGCTCGATCTCGAGGATGAAGGTAAGCTTTTGAATCTACACGGACGTGATGATGAAATACCCGCGAAAATGCTTTCATTTTCTGAACCTCCCATTGACACCGATTCACCTGATAGTGCTAAAACTGAGGAAATGATTACGTATATTGTCTTTAAATCCCATTCGTAATCTGGGTCTGGTTTAATCACGACGAGGATTTTGTTATGCTGGTTATTTCTTGTTATTTTGAGACAATGTATTTACTAGCGTTAAATCATTAAAACGCACAGCGGGATTCCTAATATGATGTTTTGGGATCCCTAGTCGTCATTTCTAACCTGTTGGGTGTAGATGCGTCAGATGATGCTGCTATTGGCTGCAGACGTCTCACCCACGTCAAGGAGTCCCTCAGTGGTGAGGGTAATGCCCAACTACTTGTGCAGTTGAATCTATTATTAATCCCTTTCGAAGGAAACAAGTAAATTCCAATATTTAGTTGGCCGTATAGACACATTTCTTGATTATTTTTATTTAGGATTATTAAAAAAGCATTATAGTTAAAGCCATCTATCTTCTGTATTGTTCATCTTTTGCTAGCTTAGCTACAACTTCCACTTGTAAAGACTGTGGTGTAGTTCACTTGTAGCCTAAAGCTTGGGACACACCTCATGATTTTCGCACAGATTATGAAGTAATTTGTTCATAATGACTGATCATGCCAAGACTTTTCCAGTTGTGCTCAGTCTTCGTTTACAATCAGGTAAAAAGGCGTGTCCCAAGCATAAGGTTAACTTTTATTTCTATTAAACGTCAAAACTCATAATCCATCTGTAAGGATTATCTTGTTGGACAAACTTTCCAAAAGTTCTTGGGAAAATAAACAGGCTTTTTGGCGAGGCAACTAGTGTCCCGCTAACTTCCGGGTTGGCCTACAAAAATACATAATTCCTGCGGCACTCTATTGTTTGCAATTCCATTTTGTGGCGTAAACTTTGCATGCAGCGGCTTTAAATAACTGTTGCAATATTTGTATATTTTTTATATTTGGCAGTATGTCTGAGTCGAAGTTTGTAACATAATACCAGATAAACCAAACAAAGAAATTGGAGGAATGCAGCAAGACGGGGTGCTGCAAAACAGGGCAGATATTTTCCTTGGGTATGATGCCAGCCTGCCATACTGCTATCTGGCACTGTACATCTAAAGGCTTTGTGAAGACGTACCTTTTGTAGTTTTTAAGGAAATCCGAGCGGAAAGTTTCCAGTGCTCGGCAGAGAGCAGGTTCCTGCAGAACGACACTTTCACACTGACGATAGGGTTTTCCCCAAAGCAGCACCTATGGCAGTACAGTCCCTAAAACTCTCCCACGCTGCTTGTTAACACACAACCAATCATATACCAGCATGCCTCTTGTCTGCAGTTTGGAGGTTATGCTGATGGTGGCTAGTTTGGAAGAAGAACCTGAAATGCTTATTAATTATTTACCTATATACTAAGATCTAAGGCACCGACTTGATGTCCAAACTTGAAAGCTTTTTACTGCGGGCTAACATTAGCTATCTGAGAATTTGCAGGCAAACTAAGGTCAGGTACAGAGCAGTGTGCTTTTTAAATTATTAATAGCATGTGCTAGTTTTCGGAGCGCTCGGGATGTATGGATGCATTGGTTGGGAATATGCCGTCATGGAGAATTCCAGGATAGCATGGCACGTCGCTCTAAAGCATGTGAAGTCTTTTCTTCAACAAAAGATTCATTCTGCAGTAATTCAGTTCTTTGAATAGCCACAGTGGACATGTGCCAAAAGCTTCATGCCGATGTTTGTGGTAAATTTAAATGTGCAGGCTTTCTAAATAGCTTTCTTTTGTGGTTGTTTGGGATGATTTTTTCAAATAATAATAATTAGCTTTAGCCCCAAAAAATCCAAATCCCCCTCTGTAAAGTTTCTACCGATGAACTGTTTGTGTGTCCTGTCCTTATAAGCTAATGTTGACGTACAGCACTTAGAACGAGCTGAGCTAAAATATGGTGAAAGCTTTAAACACCAAGGTTTTATTCACCTTGCAACACTAAGTAAGTCAAGAGGCTTATGGCCTGGCTGGCACAGCGGAAGAAGTGTTTCAGGTCAGGAAGATACATAGTAGGTGGGCAGAGCTGTGAGTCAGATGTAAACTTTGTCCAAAAGCAGAGGCTAAAAAAAGAAAGCTAGCTTCTCATTGGACCCGAAGTGGGTGGGAGCTGTCAGTCATGATGCATTGAGCGCAAACACAACAGTTGACAGTACTGTCGGTGAAAGCGGCTTTCTCCACTTGGCTACAAGATTGATGTCAGTTGAAGCGAGCTGGCAGGTGTACTGTATAGACTGTGGAGAAAGATGCATCGTGTCGGCTACTAAACTGCAACTCTAAAGGAGGGCAACAGAAGATTTCACTATTGTCTTTTGTCTAGACAGCTTCTGAGGAAGCCGTTTGGTGTCTAATAATACTACCGTAGGAATTGCCATGGCAACTGCGGACAGGGTGCTGCTGAAAGGCACGGTGCGAGTGATTAACAGTTCATTGGGTTAAGGTCATCCATTTGTTTCATGCCTGTAAGATCACTATTTCAATTGCTAATGCTCATGGTTGGGGATTTAAAGAAATTATGATATTGCGAGAAGGGACATTTCACAAGACTTTTTTAAGATGTCCAATAAAAATTTGGTGTCTCAAGAGTATGTATGTAAAGTTCTAGCTCTATAATTAATTTTAACTTGTTAAAATTCACACTTTGTAGGTGTGAGCAAAAATGTGCCGTTTTGGGTGTGCTCTGTTAAATGCAAATTAGCTGATCTCTGCACTAAATGGTAGTGCTGTGGTTGGATAGTGCAGATTAAAGGGCAATATTATCCCCTTCTGACGTCACAATAGGAGCCAGATTTCAATGACCTATTTTTTACATGTTTGCAAAGAATGATTTACCAAAACTAAGTTACTAGGTTAATCTTTTTCACAGTTTCTAGGTTGATACAAACACTGGGTACCCAAATATAGCACTTAAACATGGAATTTCATGATTTGTTCCATTTAAATGTTTAATCTGAGCTGTATCTGGCAACCAGCATATAAAAAACGTAGGGTGTTCATACTTGGCAGATTTGTTTTGGGTAAAGCCACAATGAAATTGAAATTAAAAACTACTTTTTTATTGTAGTATTTTTTTTTTTTTAGAAATTCATGTGCCCTTATAATCTTTATTGAAAAATTCTAATCTCCTCCCCTCTTCAAAATGGCGGGGCTCGGGTAAAGATTAGCAAATAGCAACATGATCCAACTTCCGACAATCCAGTCAACTCTCAATGGAAAAATTTAATTTTAGAAGCCGTTTCACTCGGATATAACGGGGAAAATAAGACAAATGCTACTTCCATTTCATTGTGACTTTAAAGGTAAGATATCATGAAAATCTGACTTTTCCATGTTTTAGTGCTATAATTGGGTCCCCAGTGCTTTTATCAACCTAGAAAATGTAAAAAAGAACAACCCAGTAACTTAGTTTTGGTAAGCCATTCTTCGTAACCATGTGAAAAAATAGGTCATTGAAATTTGGCTCCCCTTGTGATGTCAGAAGGGGATAATACCGTCCTTTTAATCTGCAATATCAAACCACAGCACTGCCATGTAATGCAGAGATCAGCTCATTTGCATTTAAAAGGACACACCCAAAGCGTCACATTTTTGCTACAAATTGGCAATTTTAACATGTTATAATAAATTATCTATATGATATTTTGAGCTAAAACTTTACGTACGCACTCAAGATTTATTTGACATCTTAAAAATGTCTTGTGAAATGTCCCCATTAAAATTTATGAATAAATAAATAAATAATAATTAATAATAATAATAAGTTAAATATGCAAATGTGCAATTAAATTATTAGAATAATTAATAAAAATCTCACATAAAAATGTCATACCCCCCTAAAAGGACCGAAAAGCGAACCGTAATCAAACCAGGTCTGAAGGTTTAACAGTCTGTTAGTGCTTGCACACAACTCACATTTAGCGAAGTCCTTACCTTGCTTTCAAATTGACTTGTGTTGTTCTTTATCTGTGTCTTTACAGCTGTTGAACAATCCGAGAGTGACATTTACATGCGATTCATGAAGTCACATAAGTGCTATGACATCGTCCCTACCAGCTCCAAGCTAGTGGTCTTTGACACAACACTGCAGGTAAGAGCACTGGATGTGCTTATGTCACACATGTTAAGGGGATCGCACACCGGCCGCGCAGCGCCACGCCGTTCTATAAAAATCGAACACATTGTTTTCTATGAGTATACGCACACCGGCGCCGCCAGGTGGCGCCTGTCCGCACCGCCCAGCTGTGACTCAGGAAGTTGCTCAAATCCCTGTCGCGCCACACAGCGCCACTCACATAGTTTAACATTAAATAACATCATATTTGTCCCAAATCATTAACGATTAACATTGGCTGCTAACGTATATTTTGCATTTTGAAGTAGACGCCATTTGACGAAGCTCGCGGTATTTAATGTGCACTTCCGGTTTACAATACCTCCGAGTTGTCCTCGACGCGACGCTGAGCTGCGCGGCTGGTGTGTGATCCCCTTTAGATATGTATAGCCTCTAAAATCTCATCTTCGAAATTGGTTGGATTTTTAAGAAACTGATAATGCTAAAAAATATTATTGCCACTTGTTATGCAGCTTATCACTATTATTTCTACAAATCTTATTACGACCACCTTTATGAAACATGTACAGGCATCTGTTGTGCTACAGACATGAATGATACTTGAAACCATGTAGCTTGTTGTGTGATCACTGGAGCCTATCAAAATAGTTAAAGTATTCCCAGTTTTCCATTCATGATCCTGCTTCCTTCCATACTGTTTGTATTTGTCTGTGTCACTCTCTCTATCTCTTTTTTTGTCATATGTCACAACTCGATGTTTTAGTACAGTTCACACAGCGTTTTGCACGTATCACATAGCGTATGATCAGTACATCAGTAGAGTCTCATGCGCTATTGCGCTTGTTGTCAATGTTTTACATGCACCAATGCACGACCATTGATACCTGTTAATATTTGATCAAACCAATGAATGGCCTCTGTAGCAGTTGAATTGTTTTGGACAGAAGATGGCCAGCGCCTCTGTTTTTGATCACCGACTCATAGCAGTGATATACTAGCCAACCGTCAGACCCGTCACTTGATCCAAAACCGTTTCCATACATCAGAAGAACCTGCCCTGGAGACCATTTCATTACGTGCCCTATTAATGTTTAATAATCTCAGATTAAGCTATATCATCACCCAAGCAGGGAAAAAGAAGCTCCCATGATTTATTTAAGAATGCCTTTGAGATACAATGATTCATGCTTTGTTTAGCTCCAGTGGTATCACCAGCATTTCAATGGATCAGCCCTCCGAATTGTTATTGGTGGGATGCTTTCCAAGATGAGGAACATTTTAAAGTCCCCTTTAGCTATTGGTTTCACAGCATATAGTTTTGGTAATGTTGAAATGCTGGCTAACGTGCAGAACAATGTTTTTCTTAATGTTGGGAATGAAATGTTTGCTCTGCAGGTCTGTACAGGTCTAGCTGTCTATGTAGGTTATGTACGAAACTTGAATGATTTGTCTCTTCATGCACTGTTTTGCACTAACATAGGCTCAGTTATGTTTAAGACAAGAGGAATTAGTACAACAAATTATGTCATTTATAAAAAATAGCATTTATTTGGATGAAAGACAGTGTGTCTTTGAGGGTGGTCTTGAATCAGCATCCATCATTTTTTTGTTTGTAAAGAAACCCCCAACTTCAGTAAGTGCTTGGAGTAAGCAGCGCCCCCTGTCTGTTACTGTACACTGGTACAAAAACAGTGTAATGATAAAATCAATCAAATGTTTTTTTCACTGTTGCTTTCAGGTTAAAAAGGCGTTTTTTGCCCTGGTGGCCAATGGGGTACGAGCCGCCCCCCTGTGGGAAACCAAGAAACAAAGTTTTGTGGGTAAGTATGTTGAGAAAATCCTATGTTAAATTATATTAAGTGGCAAAGGGTATTTTGAAGGAAGGAAGATCTGATGTGATAAATCTTGAGGATGGAGTCCATATGCTGTCTTTAATTCTCTGTACCCATTGGCTACTTTCATCGTATCAGTTTGCGAGTTTTCCTTATCTGCAGCTTTTTAAACCGATGGTTGTAAGTGGAGCTGGTCCCTGGCATTCTCTCTACGGGGGTGTAACATATACATCCGGATCTCTGTGGCCTAGAAGAGATTCAGACTGGGGATGATCCTCCCTGTCACTTTCTACAGCACTTGGCTATCCACTGATACAGAGTCTTATCTGTTACCATGACAAAAGCTGCCCAAAATAGCTGTGTTTGCCGGGCAGAGTTGTAGGCTCTGATCTGTCTGTGTGAAGCCGAATCAGCAGTCGGGTAGAAATGTTCAGAGCTTTAAATGGAAGAATTTGGTAAAAATTGCACATTCATTTAAAGACGGCATGAAACGGCACACAACTTCATAATGAGGCATTTCTGATTGTAAACAGATTCAGTAGGAAATCTTGTAGGCTTGGACTTGATGTTATGCATCTGGATTTGTGTGGATTGTGACACTTAGATGATGATATTATTAGGTAATATTTTTTCATTGTCCACACATTGTTACTTGCAGAATGGAATATTATTAATATATAAGTGGAGAAAGTTATTACATTTATTGAAGTTTATAGGATTTTGTTTAGAATAATGTGCACTGTTGCCAGGTTTTCACAGCAAAATCCACCCAACTGCTACTCAAAACTGACCCAATCGCGTTTCGAAGGGGGTTCTTAAGTGAAAATCTGCATTTTTGCAGGGTTAATCTGCTAAAATGTGCATTCTCGAGGCTAAATATCACATAATTGGGGTTGTTCCAATGTGGAAAAACAACCCGGGGCACAGTATTAAAGGTTACATATCATAAAAATCCATGTTTTTGTGCAATAATTGGGTCCCCTGTGCTTTTATCAACCTAGAAAATTTGATAAAGATCAACCCAGTAACTTAGTTTTGGTAAACCATTCTCTGCAAGCGTGTGAAAAATAGGTCATTGAAATTTGGCTGCCCCTGTGATGTCAGAAGGAGATCTTATTATAATAATACCGCCCCTTAATCTGCACCCTTTATCCAACCACGACACTAACATTTAGTTCAGAGATCAACTAATTTGCATTTTAAAGGACACACCCAAAACGGCCCATTTTTGCTCACACCTACAAAGTGGCAATTTTATCATGCCATAATAAATTATCTATATTGTATTTTTCGCTAAAACTTCACATACATACTCAGAAGACACCAAAGATTTATTTTACATCTTAAAAAAGTCTTGTGAAATGTCTCCTTTAAAGTTGCCCCATTTGGCAACCCTGCACTGTTGAATCACAAAAAATTAAGTTTGTTTAAAGCGCAAAATATATATATATATTTTATGTTATTATAGTAGTGTGCAAAAAATATTTAACGAAAACCCTCACAATCCAGGATCTTAATTGCGATCTTCCTTATTCTGAGATGTGCTATTGAGAATATGCAGAATATGGAGCGCATGACTGGACTTATCTATTTGCACATTTTACATGGTCATTAAAATCTTCATTAAACTTTATTTTAAATAAGTAGTAATCAGCAGCAAATAGATAATGCACTATAAAATAGCGTTTATGCTACTAAAATAGCTAAGTCACTTGAGGCTTAAGTATATTTAAAATTTTTACTTGTATGCATGGGTCAGCGTACAGAGCGTGTAGCGCAAATTTTGTCATCAGATCAGAAAAGTACACACGTTCTGTATGCACACCGCCAAATTTTTGTAACCATGTGTACTATGTCAGTGTTTCTCAAACTGGGGGGCCGCGAGATGGTGCCAGGGGGGCCCCAGTTTTATGACATTTTATAAAATACATTAATTTATCATGAATTCTGTGTAATTAAACCTAAAAAAGGCTACTTACCAACAGCACTACTTTGTATAATTTAATCTGTTTTGTTTAATTAAAATTTTAAGTTTTATAACTGGTTTTTGTCATACATTTTATTTGGGGGGGCCGCAAAGCAATGTGCCTTACACAAAGGGGGCCGCACGCTGAAAAAGTTTGAGAACCAGTGTACTATGTAATACGCGCAAAGAAGTGTGAAGTATGTAAGCCTAGAGACATTTTGCATTTTGTGTTTGCATGAGGAGAAATTTTTCGTTCTTTACTTTTTGTTCACAATCTCTTCGTTTTGCTTGAAAAATATATTATGGATATCTTCAATTTCGATCGCAAATCGTCAGATCTCCCACCCCTTGTTATTGCTTTTTCCAAATTATATTAGAATTAAAAAAAAATATTAAAAGCCATCAATATGTCGGAGCCGATAGTGTAGTGGGCTTTTTCACTTTCGGCGACCCGCGTTTGATTCCCAGCTCGTGGTCATTTGCCGATCCCATTCCCCTCTCTCCTCCCTGTACTTTCTTGTCCTCTCCTTATTTACTGTAAAAAAATAAAGGCAAAATGGCCAAAAATAAACCTAAAAAAGCAACCAATATTTTTATTTTTGTATTTATTTTTCAATTTTTCAACCTTGAAAAGGTTGTTGAAGAAAAAGTTATTGAAGTTGTAATTCAATTTCTCTCCTCCATTGACCTTAAATCTCCTTTGGCACGAGAAAATAAATAATGGCACAATTTCCCAGATGACATCATTATGAGTAAACCATTTAGTCCTGATTTCCAAATCCCTGTAACCCAATTTTTGATTTCATCTATTAATACTCGTCCTTGCATTATTAAAAAGTCATGTGCTGCGAGACGCTTTCAACACCAACCGCATGGATCGAATGAGTCATCGCAGACGAAACGCATGAATGTCACACCCACCTGCTGCCAAAGCGAGCGTCTCTTTCCATTAAATATCAAATATCTAACTGTAAATAGACATCCAGGGAAAGTAGCTGTCCTCTCCGGAGAGACAATAGAGTCATAACAGAGAAACTACAGGATACGGTTCTCAAGAACACAGCACGCTATCAACAAATATCTTTTAAAGATAATGCACTTCGAAATCTAATATCAGCCTCATAAAGAAACATATTTCCTGTGTTGTGTAGCTAGCTGTGTTACATTTGCTGTTTAAATGGACTGTTTTGCTGTTTGTTTGTTTTCCCGAGGCTTTCCTGAGGTCTGTCCAGGCCATTTAAGTGCTCTTAAAGTGCTGACTCACTTGCCGATCCATGCCTGAATATAACCTGGGTTCCTGTTTATGAATACATGAGTATGAGTACGTGTACAGTATGGTAGAGAGATGGAGAGTTTGCAGGTGGAGGCGTTGGTGGTGCTGTTAATTAACAGGTTTTGAAAACTCGTCCTTTGAGATCTCCTCTCAGGGGTCTTTGTCTGTTTAACTCAACCACCACACCACTGATGGGTCCAACACCTGCTTATAAGCACCTGTGATGCAAACAGATGCTGATCAAGGGAATAAGGCGATGCTGCTGTAACTCTCATTTTGAAAGTTGATAAAATATTGTTGTCTGGTTTAGGACTGTATAACGATTAATCGCAACTAATCGTTTGCAGAATAAAAGTTTTTGTTTACATAATATGTGTGTGTACAGTGTATAATAATTTGTATAAATAAATACAAACACATGTATATATTTAAGAAGTATTTACATGTGTATACATTTTTTGATTTATATATTGATATTATATATAAATATTTAATCTATAAATATATTTTTTTCTTATAATTATACATACATGCGTGTGTATTTATATATACATAATTATTATACACAGTACACACACATATATGGTGTATATAAAAACTTTTATTATGCAAACGATTAGTCGCGATTAATGGTTATGCAGCCCTAGTCTGATTTATGATAGAGCCTAACAGATTGATTAAGTCTTTGTTTTTTAGTAATTTGGCCTTTCCTGATCAATACCCACGCAGAAAGAATCAGAGTTTTTTAGCAAGCAATTTTTTTGCTACCATTGAATCTCTGGAAAAACACTCGCTCTCCTCATTTCTCTTGTCGGCAGATTGAAGCTCATGTGGGTCATCTCAACATTAACAGATATAAATAAACCTGCACATTTCATCTCCTTTTAATCAAGAGTGATTGTATGAGTGGCTCTCTTCTTACTTGCAGAACTGATTTAAACACAGTGCCCACCAGTCAGAAGATAAAACTGGTTGCTAACTGGTTTGTTATGTTATAATACCACTTGATTTGCAGCTACCATTCACATGTGAATAATGTTTTAGTGCAGAATCATGCTTATTTTTGGGAAAGGTCTGTGCACTTTGGGTATGATACTGTATACAATATGACAGTGCTTGGTTGACGTTTTTGTGCAATAGTTTTGTAGTAGCTGATCACATTAATGGGTAGAGTGTGACGATAGCAACTCATGGGTTTGATTCTCATGGGCACTAGTTCCTTCTGGGTTAAGATGCAAAGGTATGAATATCACATATTGTTCCGGTATACACTTCAAATTTGCAGTCGTAATATTTTTATATGCATCATAAATTGTTTTATGAGTGTAACGGAGCAAAAACGGAAGCTTTCTAAGTGCCCACGGGATCTGCTTAAAGGGATAGTTCACCAAAAAATAAACATTTGGTCATCATTTACTCATCCACAAGTTGTTTCAAACCTGTATAGATTTCTTTGTTCTGCTGAATACAAAGGAAGATATTTGAAGAATGTTTGTAACCAAACAGATCTGGGGTACCATTGACTTCCATAGTAGGAAAAACTAACACTATTAATGTGAATGGTGGAACTGTTTGATTATTAAAGGTGCCGTAGAATGGAGCACTGTATTTACCTAGGCATAAGAGTTTTGTACATGTTAATGACATTCCGTGAGCCTCAAAAGTGATTGTTTTCCTCCTCCTTATGTAAACCATGCAAAAGACTGTTGGAAAACAGGCCAATCTCAACATAACACCAACTGTGACGTTACAGTCAAGATGTACGCCCCCAACATGAAATTACACATTAAATTAAGTACAATGTTGTTACAAAGTCGTGACTGCTTAGTTAGCGCTAAATGCTAGTATAATGCTGCATGCTAGCATTTAGGCTGAAGTTCTACTATTGACGTTACGGTTACGTTTTGCAGGTCCACACACAAACCACTCAGAAGTGTCCATTAACAATCTCCAAACAATTGATTATTCCTTAAAATCAGTCTGATACAGGCTCGAACATAAGGTCTGTTTACACACACAGAGCTACTCAAAAGAGCAGCTCTAAGAAACAGCCAATCAGAGCAGAGCTCAACATTATTATTCATGACCCTTCCAAATAAGGTAAAAATAGATTTTTTTTTTATTTTAATTTTAAAGTCAAACGCTTCCCCGCCAATGACGAGATTTACCGCAACTTTTTAAAACCGGAAGTATTGCCCTATGGCAAGCGGCTGCATGTCCGTGTCTGTTTTAAAGATCGCTCTGAATGGGATCTCTATGAAAAGTCCGTCACAAAAATGGAATTATTTTTGCTTTTTGCTCAAAATATGGTGTTTTTGCAAAAACCTACCCATATTCAAAAGCTGATTGCAAAACAACCACTAAAGGTAGGATGAAACGTTTTTTTTTCTTTCATTTGGTATATTGTATGTTTATTTATTTAAAGAAGAACATTTTCTGGAAGGCATTAAACTTTGGTGAAAATCATGAAAAACGCTGGCGCTGGCTGGCAACTTTTTTTAAAAAACGCTGGCGGTGAAAGAGTTAATAAAGCCACATACCTTCTAGGTAGAATTTTTTCCAATGCGTTTTTTGGCACCTTTAACATTTTGCAAAATAACTTTAATTTTGTTCAGTTGAACAAATAATTGTATTTAGGTTTGGAACTATTTAAGGGGAAGTAAATGATACATTTCATTTTTTGGTGAACTATCACTTTAAGTACCATTTTGGGTGTGTGTACCTCTTGTTGAGAATCACTGCTGTATGTCCCAATCTTAGGATTCTGGGATTTTCAGTACCCTCCATACTTTGTTTTAGATGGCTGGCACAGCTCTACTCCCCATAGAGATCTATTTCAAGCTTATAAAGCTGCACTGTACTCAAAGGCAGGATTTAAACTGAGACTTCAAGGTCTCTTTTCCTCCTCTTTATTTACTGTGTACAAATAGCATCTCATATTTACGGATGGTTTAAATAAATTCGAGTCTTAACATTTTCTTTTCTGTTTTCTCTGCAGGCATGCTAACCATCACAGACTTCATCAACATACTTCACAGATACTACAAATCACCCATGGTACGTCAAGCCCCCTTTTAAGTATTGTTTATCCCAGAATATATGCAAGTACAGTTTACAAACAAAAAAGTGTTACTGTAGCTCAGCTGGTAGAGTATTAATTCATAAGGAACACACAGAGACTGGCACAAATGTACCTTTGGATTAGCGTCTGCCAAATGCATAAATGTGAAATGCTTCTTGCTGCACAAGTTCACCAAGCAGCATTTGCATAGTTAAGTTACAGCATGATTTTTAACTCTCACCAGTGCCTTTGCAAGGGAGGGGCTTAAGCCTCTTATGTTTTGTCAAAAGCCAAATTGAACTGATTTTATTATTGTTACTTCTAATGTGTTTACTTCTACTTATAGTTTGTGTATTAACTTTAAGACCCATTTGTAGACACTTATACACATTTGGGAAACTTTTTAATTCCAAGCACTCCCAATGTTTGCTACCTGGAACTCAAACTTGGATCTTGATTCTTGCCACAATTGAAAGATTCCAAGTTTTCCAAAGATTCTTCCCCCATCAGCATTAACCCAGTTTCTTCTCCCATTGGTCATTTTCACGCCCTGTTCATGCATTGTAAGCTCTCATGTGCACACACTCACACCTTTAGGTAACACATGGAACCAGAGGAGCGTGTGTACTCTGTTCATGCTTCTGTCAAAGATTAGTCATTTGGGTTCAGACATTACCCTGCATCAGCAGTATGGTGTCTGCTTTTAATTGGAGCTCTGGTGGGACACCTGCTGCTGTCTCATTTTCACTTCATCAGCATTCTCACTTTTATGGGTCATCATGGCTACGCTTCTATTTAACCAATAAGCCAGGAGAGGTTGTGCATTATGGTGATTTTACCGGATCGTTGATCGTTATGATTAGAACACACCATTATATGTGGACCGAAGGGTTTATAACAGTACTGTTTAAAGGTGCATTGTGTAACTTTTAGAAGGATCTCTTGACAGAAATGCAATATAATATACATAACTATATTATCAGTGGCGTACAAAGACCTTAGATAATAAACTTTATTGTTTTTATTACCTTAGAATGAGTGGGTCCCCTTACATAGAAGTCACCATTTCTGTCTACAGTAGCCCTAAATGGACAAATGTTTCAGACGATGAAATGTTTGTCCTGTGACTGCTACCGTAGCTTTTCTATGCATTTCCAAAAGGTGTGGTGACCTATAGACTGAGCCGTTGGTTGCCTTTCACAATCTCACCTCTAGATGCTGCTGAAAATCTACACAGTGGACCTTTAAAATATTTCAATGTTCGACAAAAAGTCTTAATTTATTTCTGTGATTTTTTTTTTTTAACAATTCTTATAAAAAGTTTTAACCTGTTGTTCTAAACAGACTCTTTCATTTTGGTTTAGGTACAAATCTATGAGCTTGAAGAACATAAGATTGAAACATGGAGAGGTGAGAAATCCACCCAAATGATTCTTTCCCGTTTTGTTTTTTGAAACTGATTCACTTTTTAATTTCTTGCAACAGAGCTTTATCTACAAGAAACATTTAAACCTTTAGTTAACATATCTCCGGATGCAAGGTAAGCAAGTTTCTTCTCATTGCTTTATTAAAGTTGCAATACATAACTTTTCCCTCTCTATCGCCATCATTTTTTGAAACGTACAATTGCAGGTTAATTATTTTTTTATTGCCAGGCGGTCACATTATAAGCAAAACTAAACAATTATCACTTACATATCAAAATATGGTTTTACTTTACATACTACCTTTTCGTATTACTTTACATAGTTATCTTTTCATGGTCAAGTCAGAAACCGACATTTGCCACAAAATTTTACCCAACAACTAGTAATTTCAGTAAGCATACAGTTGTAAATTGGGGTAAGATAAGGTTACGCTTTTGAATAATGTGGTTCATTTTTAACCAAAAAGTTATGGATTGCAGCTTTAAAGTTCCAATGAAATCAGAACTGACAATTTTCTTTTTTTTATATAATATTGCAGTGTTTATTATAAACAATTAATCCATGTAAATCTTTTTTTATGTGCTCTCATAAACTTAAATCAAAATCTGAAAATGGACTTTCGCCCTCTTGTTGCGAACCTTCTCTGATGATGTCAGTTAGACAACTTGGGCGGGAACATCCATTAACCCCGCCCCCTCCAGCTGTCAATCTGCTGCCAGTTCCATTTCTGAATAAAACGCCTATTTTTTATATCCAATCAAAGCACAGTGGAAAACACAAGCCACATGATTTTTTGGTTTCACACGGAAATACGCCTAAAACACGGAAGTCGATCACGAATTCCGGTTTACAGGGCCTTAAAGGAAAACACCACCATTTTTCAATATTTTACTATGTTCTTACCTCAGCTTAGACTAATTAATACATACCTATCTTTTTTCAATGCGTGCACTTAATCTTTGTTCAGCGCGTCGTGAATGTGTTAGCATTTAGCCTAGCCCCATTCATTCCTTAGGATCCAAACGGGGATGAATTTAGAAGCCACCAAACACTTCCATGTTTTCCCTATTTAAAGACTATTAAATCAGTAGTTCAATGAGTAAGTAAGGTGGCACAAAATAAAACGTGGCGATTTTTTAAGCAGATAAAAAAGAGAACTATATTGTATGGCGGAAGAGCACTTAGTTTGGAGCATTTGGCGTGCAGTACCATCATCTCTCCTTACTACTCCCCCTCGCTCAAACTACCGTCTATATTACTGCGCCCGAGGTCGAAGTGCTGCAAACTAAATGCTCTTTCGCCATACAATATAGTTTGCGTTTTTATCTTCCTAAAAAATCGTCACATTTAGTTTTGTGCCACCATACAAAACAATTCCTATGCATTTATCTATTGTGCCCATTTTATGTCAACGTTAAAGTGTTTTTAGTGGACTAAATAATTCAGAGAACATCCTCTTGAAACTCTTAAAAGGGTAATGCACAGCAGGATCGCACCAGTCACCTTTTTGTTTCTCGGGTCACTGCAGTAATATTGACTTGCACTGGGTTTGTTCATCTTGTGTGTTGTAGCATATTTGATGCCGTGTATTCACTGATCAAAAACAAGATTCACCGGCTGCCCGTCGTCGACCCCGTTAGTGGGAATGCACTTTACATTTTGACGCACAAGAGGATCCTTAAATTCCTACAGCTGTTTGTAAGTACAGTTTCAAAGGTCGAATTTCAATGTTTATTTGTCATTTGCTCAACTGGGTTGGTTGTGACTCAGATGTTTTTCCTTGTTTGTTTCAGGTGTGTGAGATGCCAAAGCCTGCCTTTATGAAGCAGACGCTGGAAGAGCTAAGCATCGGGACCTACAGCGACATCGCCTTTATTCACCCCGACACGCCAATCATCAAAGCGCTCAACATCTTTGTGGAGAGGAGAGTGTCCGCTCTGCCTGTGGTAGATGAGTCGGGTAAGATTCAGGGCATTTGAGATTATTTTGGAGTACACTAGAGCAGTGTTTCTCAACCCTGGTCCTCGAGGACTTCCTCCCAGAAAGTTTTAGATGTCTCCTTATTTAAAACACCTGAACCAACTCATCAGCCTCCTTCCAGAATGTCTCCCTAACAAAGTAATGTGTTAAATCAGGAGTGTTAATTAGGGCTGTGACGGTTAGGATATTTTCTCACCGCGGTGAAGCATAAAAAAAATCATGCGGTTATGCGGTTAACCGCACAACAGTAACCCCCAAAGCCCAAAAGCACAACCCCCCACCCCCGCAAAGCATCGGAAACGTCTTCTTATTTATTATTAAAACATCAAATTATATTAGCAATAACAACATAAAATAATATTTATTTCCATAGGTATAATATATATATATAGCAATACATATATATATTTTTATATATAATATATATAATAATTATATAATTTTTTGTCATCGTTTATAACCCATTTTGTACAATACATTTCATACAATAGCAACCTGAAAAAAACTAGAAAGAACATGCAGAGCTTAACATTGTTTCTTGTAAGCAAAACCTTGATTCCAATTTCTTTAGACATTTTTAGATTGTTTTTCGGGTAACACTCCGTGGATATAACGCACTCCTCCAAACGCAACGGGTTGAACGTTAAATAATTTATTGCACAATAAAATGGGTTACAAACAATGACAAAAACTGTTCCATAATTCATATTAAACTCAAAAGAAACGAAAATAAATACTATTTCATGTTACTATAGTTAATATGTTTAATTATAATTTTTCAAAGCAGATACGAAACGAAATAACGTATTGCATCATCCCGTAAATAACTGCGCAAAACTTATGGATACTCCAATCAATGCTTTAAATTACTGCTGTCCATTTACATAATCAAGAAGATAATAAAACTTTTTTGATCCCGAGCTGGAGAAATTAGTTTACAGCATTAACGGGTCACGCGGTCAGTAAGTCCTCACCTGCCTGACTGATGTCACTATGGTACTTTGCTCCTCTCGCAAAAGTCTTGGAGATTTCCAACTGTCGTTGATGGGCTGAAGTTTTATGCTTTACTAAAGGTATGTTTGGTGCTCCTAAGTCCGACAAACGCCACATGATAGTTAATCATCACAAGATGTGATTTTAGATAGTGGCATTTCCTCGCTACGATAGTCAGACATATAGGTCTACAGCCGACCGCGCTAGCCTTCATAACTGTAGTTGGCATGTTTGACCATTTTAGTTTTAAATAATTATGCTATTATTATCAGTACCAACGCGCATTTCGTGCTGCCCGATGACCTTCTTGCACCTGAATAATGTAATGCGCGTGGCTGTGAGATTTCCTTGCACTTGAGATTTTGTTATTCGCGCAGTGAGTGAGTTGGTACAGTTCCATGGCATGCAATAAATATCAGAGCACCTGGGCATGACGCGCTTAAATTAATGGCTTCATGTTTAAGAAGATTGCGCCCGTGACAGTAGGCTATTGTGTGTATTTAAGTACTGAAACTAAGTAATTAAATAACAATTATAAGACATGCGCACATAATAAACCCCTATATATGTTTAATGCACCGTCCCTCCCCCTTGTGCGGAAAGCAGTTTTTTCTCTAGAACCCTTGAACATAGGATGGAAGACAGTAAATTATGATTAACAATGACTTTTGTGTATAGTTCATATCATACACCATATGACTTCTGTAACTTTCACCAGCAAAATAAAGAAAATATAAAAAAGTGCGGTGATGACGATGATGAACTCAGCACTGCGGTTGGCATCTCATTACTGCGGTGATGCGGTGACGCGGTTATCGTCACAGCCCTAGTGTTAATTAAGGAGACATTTAAAACATTCTGGAAGGGGGTCCTCGAGGACCAGGATTGAGAAACACTGTACTTGAGGGCTAAAGATCCTGTGGATCAAATTAATATGCATATCTGGGAAACACTGTTAAAGCGGCAATCCGTTACTTTTGCCTTTCTATCACCATCTCTGTTTGAAATATAAAATGGCACATTACTTGTCCTTATATGTGACCCTGTCCCACAAAACCAGTCTTAAGTCACACGGGTACATTTGTAGCAATAGCCAACAATACATCAAAATTATCGATTTTTCTTTTATGTCAAAAATCATTAGGATATTATGTAACGATCATGTTCGATGAAGATATTGTCAATTTCCTACAGTAAATATATCACAATATTATTTTTGTAAGTGGATGCAGTTGCTAAGGACTTCATTTGGACAACTTTAAAGGTGATTTTCTCTCTCTATATATATTTTTTGTACCCTCAGATTCCAGATTTTCAAATAGTTGTAGCTTGGCCACATATTGTCCTATCCTAACAAACCATACATCTATAGAAAGCTTATTTTTTTTACTTTCCGATGTTGTATAAATCTCAGTTTTAAAAAGTGTACCTTTATGACTGCTTTTGTGGTCCAGGGTCACATATTTATTTGTATTTCCCGTACAAAACCTGACAGATCAATTTAATAATCTTCATTACAGTCCTTCCAGAAAAAAAGTTGAGTTTTTTGTGATTGTTGAGGGCAAAAATCCTTGATCTTGCGGCACGTTTTCTCAAAAAAATGCGATGGAATATGCGGGATATTTATGCAGTTTTATGCAAGAAAATTGCGGGAACTTGCAAAAATTGCGGGGAACTTGCAAAAAAAGTTTGCAGCTTTTCAATGATGTTCACATAATCCTGTCACTTCATAACGTTCCCATGGCAACAGGGGACATGGCTGCGCTTGTGTGAAGTAAATGCAACATTTTTCAACTTTCTGCTAAGATATATGTGATTTTTTCTACGAAAATGTGAGGATTATGAAATCATGCAAGCCCTGCATATTTTGCACACGGAAATCTGCAATTTATGCGGCGAAAGTGCGGCGTATTCGAAAAATGCGGTCCCCGCATAAATATGCAGACTTTGGCTGATTATGCGTTAAATCACGTGATCGCATAATCACGTTTTCTGGAAGGAATGTAATCATATTGTTTATGCACTTGCCCAATAACTAATTTTTATTTTTTTCTAACCGAAAAAATTGCGGATTGTAGCTTTATGTTTGTATAATGCCTCACTTAGACAATGCAACTTTTTCTCAATAGAAAAACTTTGCTCTTTTTTTCCAGGAAAAGTTGTAGATATTTATTCCAAGTTTGATGTCATTGTAAGTATATCACACATTTATTTTGTTTTACTGTCGACTACATTAAATAAATTCTTGATTTTGACCATTGTGTGTGCTTTTAGAATCTTGCTGCTGAGAAGACGTACAATAACCTGGACATCAGCGTGACCCAGGCGCTCATGCACAGGTCTCAGTACTTCGAAGGGGTCATGAAGTGCAACAGATTGGAGACGTTGGAGACGATAGTAGATAGGATAGTTAAGGCTGAGGTGAGTGGATTTGTGAGGAACAAATACATACAAAACATGGATACAAAACACACCAACATCTCCATCTATTTTCCATATATTCTAACAAATTATTCCAGACATAACCTATAAAGATGCTTTTCCAGATCTGTTTATTGCAATATAGATTTTTCCCCGATCTTAATATTCTCCTAACAAAAGAGATGTTAACACTGCTGTCTTCCATCAGGTGCACAGACTGGTTGTGGTGGATGAGAACGGCAGCATTGTGGGCATCGTCTCTCTGTCGGATATCCTCCAGGCACTCGTTCTCAACCCCGCAGGTATAAACGCCCAGCATTCCTAAAGCTCATTTCCTGCAGGACACTTCACCTTCCATCCCTCCCGCCCATACCACAGGTATTGCACTGCATGCCACAGCATCCTTGCTGGAAACCGGGAGACAGCGCATGATCGCTAATGGCTGCTGCTGTGCAAATGAATGTATATGAGCCGGAAGCTGCTAATACTTACCGCCAGATGCCTGACACAAATAACTGGATTGTTTTGATTTAAAATGAATACAATGGATATATAAACATGGCCTGTTTGTATTTGCGTGCACGCCAACGTTTCACCGCCTGTGATTTTGATAAATGAGACAGACAACCACAGCCCCTCCCAATGCAGAGCTCTGTCTGCTGATGCATCGTGTCCTTCAACTACACACACCGTGTCCTCTCAATAAACGCACACACACGGATAAATACGCAGACACAAGCATATCTCAGAGGAGTTCTGCTTTACAGTTCATTATAAAGTAAGATGACATTTATGCATTTGGCAGATGCTTTTATCCAAAGCGACTTAAAGTGCATTCAGTCTTTACTGTTTATCAGTACATGTTTTACTGTAGCTGGAAATCGAATCCAGGACCAAAGCACTAACCATTTGCGGCCTTTGACATGATATTTATGCACATATAAGTAGGGTACCAAAGTCAGGTTATTGGATATTATAACTTTCTCATCTTTTGCACTTCTGAGAGGTCACTGTGTGCTGTCAGTCTGTCCACCTGTGAATCTATAACACTGAATATTAATCGCTTCTGTGATACTGTGCCATGAATCTTAAGTAGCAGATGGGATGGTGCTAATATTGCAAATAGTATGCATGAATCAAAAGACATTTTGCCCTGTGTTGGTACTCCTGGATATCTACCTTCATGCTGAATTAATGCTGGCTTTATAGGAAGTTTTTTAGTTTTGGAAATTGTAACTACAATGTTAAGTTTTTTTATATATATCAATACAATAAATAAAAAATGTGATCTGCAACGAGAAAGGTGCATTTCCAGAATGGTGCACCACTTGTCTAGTTTTACCAAAAAATGAAATGTATCATTTACTTACCATCAAGTTGTTTGAAACCTGTATAAATTTTTTTTTGTTCTGCTGAACCCAAATGAAGCAATATTGAAAAAAAAACTTTTTGTAACCAAGCAGATTTGGGGCACTATTGACTTCCATACTTTTCCTATTAATAAAGTCAATAGTGCCCCACATCTGTTTGGTAACAAAAAAAAATTTTAAACTGCTTCATTTATGTTGAGCAAATAAATACAGGTTTGGAACAAATTGAGTGTAAGTAAATGAATTAAAATTTTTGGTTGAACTATCCCTTTAAAGGATTAGTCAATTTTCTTAAAAAAAATCCAGATAATTTACTCACCACCATGTCATCCAAAATGTTGATGTCTTTCTTTGTTCAGTCAAAAAGAAATTGTTTTTTGAGGAAAACATTCCATGATTTTTCTCATTTTAATGGACCCCAATACTTAACAGTTTTAATGCAGTTTAAAATTGCAGTTTCAAAGGAACTCTAAATGATCCCAAACGAGGCATAAGGGTCTTATCTAGCGAAACGATTGTCATTTTTGACAAGAAAAATAAAAAATATGCACTTTTAAACCACAACTTCTCTTCTTCCTCCGGCTGTGTGACGCGCCAGCGCGACCTCACGTAATTGCGTAATGATGCCGAAAGGTCACGTGTTACATATATAAAACGCACATTTGCGGACAATTTTAAACAATGAACGGACAGAAAGACATTAATTTGTATCATTCCACATACAAAAACGTCGTAACGGTCCTCCTTCTCCACACTTGTAAACACTGGGGTGTAGTTTCAATAAGTCATCCGTGACCTCTTGATGTGGTGACATATTACGTGAGGTCGCGCTGGCACGTCACAGGACTGGAGGAAGATGAGAAGTTATGGTTTAAAAGTGCATATTTTTTATTTTTCTTGCCAAAAATGACAATTTTTTCGCTAGATGAGACCCTTATGCCTTGTTTGGGTCGTTTAGAGTCCTTTGAAAATGCTATTTTAAACCGCATTAAACCTGTTAAGTATTGGGGTCCATTAAAGTCCATTAAAATGTGAAAAATCCTGGAATGTTTTCCTCAAAAAACATAATTTCTTCTCGACTGAACAAAGAAAGACATCAACATTTTGGATAACATGGTGGTGAGTAAATGATCTGGATTTTTTTTTTAAGAAAATTGACTAATCCTTTAAGTTAACATTCGCCTACTAGTGGTTATAAGAAGTATTGCAACTAAAAAAATAGATCTACTTAACACAAAGTCTTTTCTTTGCATATTTGCAGGTATGAAAAGGAAGGACAGTGAAGCAGAAACAGAGTGACGTTTGCTGGGATGGCCGGGTCATGTGACATCGCTTACTGAGACGGGTGTAGGAGTTAGCGGAGGCACACTGGAGGTCTTTAAAGATGTGTTGGCCGCAGGAATGGATCCAAGAAACTGGGGCTTGACCTTAATGTGTGCTAATGGAGGGCAAGAGAAGGTTTAATAGATAGTTAGAGATTGGTTAAGAGACAGGATGGATGTATAGAGCGATAAGGTGGATCATCTTCTCATTCAGAAGAGTACTGTGAGTTTTGCCTCTTGTATCACACTAAGCTTCTGCACGTACTCTATGATAAAGTATCATTTTAGTTAGATCTAAAACTACGCCACCTGGTGTCAAAACAGTGCAGTGGCCTGCACACGGACCGTAATGGGCTCTTTGGGCAGTGGGGGGTGTTTGGGAGGTGCAGGTCATTCAGTAATAATCTCAGTATTCAATGCATGTTATGACGTTTATTCCTCATGTATATATGATTTTCATCTTGTGGATTATGAGCTCAGCTCTTCTGTATTTGTATGTTCGATTATTCCTGCTTTTAGGAATACCACACCCTCACAATCCCTTTATATATGATATTTCTCTAAATGCAGACAGAAATGCTTAATGCTTTCATATCTGTCTATGGTGCCTTCTGTCTCCAAGTTATACTCGCCCACTACTGGTTGCCAATAGAACAAAATGAATAATTGAATGTTTGAAAATGTAAAAGTGAATGAATGTTAGACTTGATAAAAAACAAATGCCCCTCCTACCTTTGGCTGTTTTGGTGGGTGTCACATATGTTATTTATTGCATAGCTCTAAAGGTTTGGGTGTTCATAAATATCATGATGTTTTAGAAATGATGCTGTAAATGATCATTGAAATGTTTATTTATTTATATTTAACACGTGATTTTAAAAGTAATATTTAAGGTTGAACTATTAAGCCCCTATGCAGTAAAACAAGTAAAAATGCAATTAAAATTTTAAAGCCCACATTTGTTTTGTATGGTAGGGAACAGACCTTATGTTTATTATATCGATTGTACTGTACATGCAAGGTAAAATTGTTTTGAAAAACTACAAGTGCCAGAGAAAGGTCTATTTTTCAATGTTGTTTGGAATATGTCAGATTTTGTTTGGGTCATTCATGTTGTTGACTCTATCATAATCATCAATAGGTAAATGCACATCATTGGCATAAGAAAAATATGCTGTAGGATAATCATGTCATAAAGATTCATTTTTTATTTTACAGTTGAATAAAAAAAATAATGAGTCTCCAAAACTTTCCTTGTATTTTAAAACTTGGAAAAAAAATCTGAGATAAAGATAGATGCCGCTAATGTTTACCTACACTTTCTCTATTAAAGTTACGGTTGTTAAACCATTCGGGTTTATGGTTGAATGATAGCAATATAAATCATAGTTTGCCAATCTGCTGTTGTAAAATGTTGGATAGATGTTGCAGAAATCAACAGTTGCTGTCCGTTGGAGGCGTGGCGGGTCACGTGACTTGACAGTTGTGCCGCACACCTGTCAGGGAACAACACTCCCTCGATGCAAAGCTGTTGTACCAGAAGAACTGAATTGTGTACGTGTTTCAGTTTATTAGCCTGTGTGTAGTTTAAATTCTGTGTAGTGTCTAAAAAAATTTGTCTCAGTCAGGACAGTGTGGCTTGATTTCTTAGTTTTCTTACAGTATTGTTGAATTCCTTAATTTAGTAGTCAAGGCGGCACTGATCAGAGAGTCGGACATTTTAAGGGGCTCCATCAGTCCAATCCCACAATGCACCGCAAAAACGGCATTGGAAAACCATATACAGAAATTGTATGAAGCCATCTAAATCTCACTAGCCAACTTGATACACATTATGACACAGGATATGTTTTAAAAGGGTACATTTTTTATTATATTTTAACAGACACATTGCAAGACAGGTGGGGAAAATCAGCTACAGTAGTTAATATGTAAGGGATAAAGTTTACTCAGCCTGTTGTTATGTAAGGAGGAATAATTAACAGCGGGCAATTAAATTTTTCTGAAAAAAAAATACACACCCAAAGTGTAAGGACTTATTGACGACAGGCCATTAAATTATTCAAAAATAATGCACACACTGGTAATGCGGTATGATGCAAAGCGAATTATTTTTTAAATAATTCAAGGACCAGAGTCAATTTCACAAGACTTTAAAAAAATATTAAAATAAATCTTTGATGTCCCTACGCATGTGAAATTCTAGGGCAAAATACCAGATAACTTATTATAACATGTTAAAATTGCCACTTTGTAGGTGTGAGCAAATATGTGCCATTTTGGGTGTCCTTTAAAATGCAAATGAGCTGATGAAATGCAAATATAGTGGTTTGTTGAAATTGAAATTTAATTGTGTTTATAATTATTTTCTCTCTCTCTGCACTAAATGGCAGTGCCGTGGTTGGATAGTGCAGATTAAGGGGCGGTACTATCCCCTTCTGACATCACAAGGGGAGCCAAATTTCAATGACCTATTTTTTCACATGCTTGCAGAGAATAATTTACCAAAACGAAGTTACTGGGTTGTTGTTCTTTTTTTGCACATTTTCTAGGTTGATTAAAGCACTGGGGATGCAATTATAGCACTTAAACATGGAAAAAAGTCAGATTTTCATGATATGTCCCCTTTAAGACATGTCATAGGTAATGTGTGTTTAAGAGGAAAATAATCTAAGTGAAAAATGTCTCTACCAATCAGAAAAGCATTCAACAGCCCCTTGGTAAAAT
The DNA here is from genome assembly GCF_030506205.2 of Paramisgurnus dabryanus. NCBI lineage: Eukaryota > Metazoa > Chordata > Actinopteri > Cypriniformes > Cobitidae > Paramisgurnus > Paramisgurnus dabryanus. The sequence goes on along the minus strand of NC_133358.1, from coordinate 24,665,667 downwards.
GCGAAAAATAATGGAACATATTAACCAATGAGAATAAAGCACTCATAAACTGGTTTCACAGGTAAGTTACATAATAGAAAAAAACTAAATATTAAGCTATGTACATTATAAAATATGGGTTTAGAAAGATAAATAGGTCCTGTCTATCCATGTACTGATAAACACATAGATGAAAAGAAGAAAAAATACTTTTTGTAGGACCTTGGTAAATCAAAATGTAAGCAGACGGCACACTGACAAAGTAATAGCCAAACAAAATAACCAAAATATTTTTCTACATGCACTTTACACAGAAAAGTATGCTGCTGTCAAAAAGATAAGTTCCGTATATAAAAAGGAAAGATTTTTAAGGTCCTTGGTGAACTGTAAAAACTGTAAAAAAAAATTCCCCTAAACACGACACAAGGCAACATAAAACAGAAGTAACATTTGGCTGTCTAAAGCAGGAAGGAAATGTGAGACTGTAAAAACTTGACCTAAATTTACGAGTGTCATTTTTTTTTTTTTTTTTTTTGCTTTAACAATGCTGCCATGATAGCTACTGCATGAATTTAATCTGCAGTATATTTAATAAAGTAAACTGTAGTATACTGAACTGTATATAATACTATACTTTGTAGACGTATTCTATAGTATTCTACACAGCATAATGACAAAAGTCTTAACGCAAGCTCAGATAATAATAGGTTAAGGGAAAGGGTATTTTATATATATAGCCTAGTAGAAGGCTACAAAAACAGCATCACCTCACTGAGGATCAAAACGGCTGCTAAAAATGAATGAGGTACTCAACTGATGGCGCGCGCTCTGTGCGCTTTGGTGAGGTTGGTTCCTGGTACGCGCTCATTGGTTCATTCGGTTGATGGGGATGGACACCTGACTCAAAATCTACTCGCTACTGATAACCGATCCATGAAACCATATAGACAGTGCACGTAGGCAAGTTTCTGTCGATACGTTCAGACCTTCAAACATTAAGGTAAATTCAAGTGCTTTTATAGTATTTGAAATCTAGGGACATGAGATATGTGATGTTTTATCGTAACTATTTTGCTTTTCATCTGGATGTGACTCATCCTGATTAACTCTGCACTTAAAGTTAAAGACTTTTGAATGAGGAAATACAATTTTATTGTGAATTGCATACTGATACGCACTGATTAAATCGCTTTTGATAAAATCAGCTTTGAAATGAATGCATAAGACTTTATTTGAAAAATGTGCAACAGTTTTGATAAATTGAAAATACTCTTTAACGATCTTCTGCGCGGTCATGTTAGCCTTTTTGTGCCAAAAATACCTTAAAAAGCATTCCTTCATCTTTAGAGTATTTAACCTACATGGTAATATTACATTTTAAAACTAATTTAATCGTTTTAAATGTGCATCCTATAAGCGAATGCATTAAAAAAATGTGTGATGCGCGCGTGATGACTTTATTATTAGAAGTGTATTGTTTCACTTTTGTTATTGTTTCTTTCTGTGCATGATATCACGCCCCCCTCGAAGCCATTTTAGTGCCTGTAGAATATTCCACTACAGTACGTGACAGAGAGCACATCCACGCGAACACTTGCTGCTTTTCCTTATGTTAAAAATAATGCTCTTGTGATGGAGCATTGGTCATCATGGGTTCGATCCCAGAGAACCTTAAATGCTGTGGCTAAGGATAATTAAGTTGCTTTGGATAAAAGCTTCTACCAAATGAATTAATGTAAATGTTTAAAATAATATATGGCACTTGCATGCATATGAAACATGATCGCATAGATCATATTTCAACAATCACAAGTACATGTCGGTGTATGTCATTGGTTCCCTCATAACTTCATTCCTGTACGTCGGACTCTTTGACTTCGGGCACATGACATTTTCCACTTACATTGATTAACCTCTCGCAAACGCGTTCTCAGAAAAGCAACATACAGCACAACTGAGCTGCTTATCTGGTTGACAGCAAGCATATGGACAAGTACGCGCTCTCAACGCGCATGCTCCATATAGTCTAAGAGTCTCCAATAATGTATTTTTCTCCAATAATAATAACTGTTTTGCTTTTTGGTAACTAGTGGTTGTCCATTACATTTCTGCATTAGATGCTGACTTCTCGTGCACTTGTGCGAGGGCTGCAGTGTGGATTGTGGCGGAGGCTGTCTACCTCATCTGGGGCATGGGCTGCACACACACATGGTAACAGGCTCACTCTTAAGAAGATTAAGAGCATTTAGCTGTCATTAGCAGCTTTATCCATTCATCAATATTTATTGTATTTGTTTATGCATTTACTATGCATTAGAATGTCACAGTATTTAGCTTTTCTAAGTGCTTCGTTCATTGCTGATTATGTGCTTTTGATTATTAGCTGTCGATGTGATTGACTGCACCATCCCTCAGTACAACAACCGTCTGGATACTCCACTGCCTGATGTGCCGTTTGTCGGAAGCCTTAATGCCGAACAGAAAAAGCTTAAGGAGAAAGAGAAGGGATCGTGGACCCAACTCACCAAGGAGGAGAAACTAGCCAGTAAATCTGCTTGGCTAAGCCTTATTGACCATGTTTTATTTGTTACAGTAGTTGTAAATCAGCTTCATATAATCTGTCAGGTATAACAGAATGTAAAATCACCTTACTATATTGCAGACCAGGGGTTCTTAACTATTTGCAACTTATGGCCCACCAATGATTGTTTAAAAACATTCAGATGGCCACCTTTACAAATAGAGTAGGCTACACCAGTGGTTCTCAAACTTTTTCAGCGTGCAGCCCCCTTTGTGTACGGTGTATTCCTTCGCGGCCCCCCCAAAGAAAATTTATGACAAATAACATTTCTAAAACTTCACATTTTAATTAAACAAAACATTAAATTATACAAAGTAGTGCTTTTTAGGTTTAATTTCACAGAATTCATGATAAATTAATGTATTTTATAAAAATGTCTTAAAACTGGGGCCCCCCTGGCACCATCTCGTGGCCCCCCTGGGGGCCCCGGACCCCAGTTTGAGAACCACTGGGCCACACATAATAACAGAATTAAAAATATTCAAAGGCGTGAAAAAACTAAAAAGTATGCATTTCGCGTGACTAGTCTACTGAAAAATCCAGCTAAGACCAGTATAAGCTGGTGAGCTGGTTTTAGCTTGTCTCCCAGCTTGGTTTTAGCTGGTGTAGCAAGCTGGTCTAGCTGTGTTTTGGTCACTTTTTAAGCTGGTCTAGCTGGACTTAGCTGGTCATGCTGGAAGACCAGCTGCCCCACCAGCTTTGCCAGGCTGGGAGGACCAGCTTAGACCAGCTACTGCCACCTTAAACCAGCTACCAGCTTATGCTGGTCTTTGCTGGATTTTTTTTAGGTCTGCCATTGCTTCCAATAGCCTATACCACGGACGATCATTTCCAGCTGTAAAAGAGCTTTTATTTAAAATGTAACTTATTATTTAACTTAATTTTAAAATGCAACTTAATTTAGATATTTAAAGTAAATATTTTACAAAATAATTATTGTAGGCTACACATGCAAACGCGTCTTTGTAAATGACACTGCACGTCAACAATGATGCTGAACAGGGAAACCCTGAGTGTCAATATTTAAATGGATTGCACGTCAAAAAAGTGAGATACTATATGCGTTAAAACGTGACCCCTATAGGTACCGTAGCGGCTTTATAGTGACGTGCGGCTTGTTTAAAGAGGACTTTCTCCCAGTCAGATTAGATTTTCTATTCAGAAAATAATCAATTTACAGTGACGTAATGTTACTGCATCTGAATGAACAAACGTTCTGTCTGACCTTGTGACGCAATTAATGATGCGTTATTCAAACATAAATAGGCTCATTTTGACTGAGCATTTTTTATTCAGATAAATTCATATTAACAATTTAATGCGAAAATAACAAGATTTGTAAATTTAAAATATAAATAAAAATTATTTGGGCAGTAGATTAACACTGTCCACGCGGCCCACCAGATGGCGCCCTGAGGCCCACCGGTTGAGAATCACAGTGTGAATCACGGACTTTGACCGTGGGTGTGGAGGAAACAGATGCCAAAGGAATTATTATGTTTACACACCCATTGTTCCTGAAAAACATTTCTTCTTTTGATACATATTAACCTGTAGCTATAGTAATGAGTACTGTCATTTATAAGTTAGGAAAACTGATTTTTTTTCATCTTATTTTAAAATTAAATTACCACTTCCCCCAAAAAACATAAAAATACTTGACGCAGTGCTGATATTTCAACCAGGCAATGTAAATGAATGCGATCCATTAATGGGTTGAAATGGCTGGTTAATTGCTTTGCAGAGCCCTTGTTCGTTTTTATGAGTAGCTGTTAATGTTGTTTTATATGGTGAAATTAGTATTAATAAATCATTAGGTATTATTGCCCTCTTTCTGGGCACCAGTATAGTGATTCTTTTTATTGTTGTTGATTTTCCTTAATATTTTCTTGCAAACAAAACCTTAGCTCCAGTTTTCAAAATATATTCCTATTTTACCTGTAGGCCAGTGGCCACTTTTTTCACTTCAAGGACCCCTAGTTACCCACAATAATATTTGAAGGCCCCCCCACTTACTCATTTTTCCCAAATAAAATTAACTAGAGCTTGGACTGACTAGACAGATGTATATTCGCTACTAAAATGGCCAAAAAAAGAAATCTTTTTTATTTTAAGACTAATAATTTTAAGTCATTTTGGGCCCCTTTGGAAATCTGCTGAGGTCCCCCTGTGGGCCCCGGCCCCCGGTTGGGAAACACTGAAGTAGGCTATTATTATTACAGTGTAGACTAAATGAGAAACGTGGTCACAGGTTTGATTCCTAGAGAATACAGAAATGAAACAAATGTATAAAATCACTTTAGATAAAAGCTAAATCAGTAATATAGTAAATGGGTCATGAGTCTCGGGAATTATAACGATAATGGAAGCTATAATAATGACACCATGCAAAAAAAGGCCCAGGTAATGAATTTCTTTTCCACCAGATGGCACTGTGGTTTAATTTGTCCAAAATGTGCCTATGTGCCTTTTTCAATGCAAGCCCCTAAATCATCATATAATTGATCTGTCTTTACAGTATACAGACTCACACATGAGTTGTCATATCCAGAGATGAGAAGAGGCTCCAAAGAGTGGATGACAGTCGTTGGGGGCATTTTCTTCTTCCTGGGATTCACAGGGCTGTTGGTGTGGTGGCAACGTGGTTATGGTGGGTTTATTTTTGTGTATAAATTCATATAGGCATACGCATAGACATATATGGAGGCTCATTGATCTCTTGGGCCTGTTGCTGCGATGCATAAACGAGTTATTGGGAAAAGCACCAAAATGTTTGCTTTTTTTTTTTTACTGATTTCAATGGTTATGACCATGTGGAATACAAAATTGTTATTTTTTTTTAAGAAAACTATTTATTGTCATAAGTAACTGAAAAGTCAAGCATTAAAAACGCGGTTCCGAAAAAAAAACCGTTATTTTGCTATTTATCTAAAACACTGCAGCCCAAATTTTCAATTTCGTGCATACGATTTAGCCCACGTATGTTTACAGGCATACGTCTCCATGTGTGACATCCTGAAAAATCCAACTTACAAACATTAGCAGATTATAACTAGACATTTATAAGTGATCGAACTTCAAACGTTTCATCATTTCTAGCACTCCGTTCACACCCATTCGCTTTGATGTGAGATCCGGTTGGATTTAATCATGCTGATGATTTATTCATTAACCCAATCTAAAATAAGTGACATTTATTGAATCTTAAATCAATACCGCCTGACATAACATCGATTTAGCTTCCGCTAAATTAAGGCTTGAAATATTGCTTTCCACTACTATAATGTTTTCTTGCCTATATCCTTCATAATGTGCCCAGCCCCAACAGACCATCTCGGAGTAGAGATCTCTCTGATACCATCTGTCAGGTGAAGGAATCTGCTGGGCTCTTTAACCTGCAGCACACGCTCCCCCATCTGAAATAATTGGACTGGGTCGTGTTTTCCAGTCAGCGGTGAAAAGAGAAGGAACGGTGAAAAGATTTACGTGTTTGAGCCCCGGATTCGGTTGTTAAATCCCTTTAGACCCAGCTGAACTTCTTCACTTGCAAAATGATAAAAAGCTTTTCAAGGCTCTCCTGCCTGTGTGCATGCTTAAAACAGACGGAAAGGGGCTGACACGTCTGAAACGAATGAGTGTGCATTGCGTAGCTGTTTGGATAAGCGTGTGAGAAAGTCTCCATCTTTGTCTCAAAGGCCCTGACTCTTTGAGGAAGGAAGTCAGTGCTACACCTCAGGAGAGGAAATTAACGCAAAAAAATAACAGATAAAAATGGGAGAACAAAAGTTTGGTGAGGATCCTTTGGTGGGGACGGGGTGTAACCACGTCAAAGTGAGAAAGGTACAGTAGTCCAAAAGTCAGTTGTCGGTTAAGTAATGGGTATTTCCCACACCGTCTGGGTCGTGTCGCAACTTGAAAACCTCTGAACGCTGCTCTGGGGCGCTCATTAGGGTTGGGTATTAAGACTAGTCTAAGGTTGACTTAAGCGAAGATGGAGATAAATAGGTGGGTTTTTTTTTGGAAACTGAGTCACGTGGGATGCAGTCACGCCCAAGGCTTTGACTCTGGTGCTTGCAGGCACACCGATATCCTCATGAACAGATTTTTACACATACCTCGGGGCAGGTGCACTGGATCCACCTGGCAAATGAATATCTTTTTGCATGATTTCTTTGATGAATATGTGGGAAATTCTGCCTGAAGGGGTTTCAATTTGGAAGAGGCTCTAGAAAAAAATGACAAAAAAAATTTAAACCGAATACTGGTTATATACCAAGATTTGAATGCATCATTCTTCTAAATTTTGTTAGACCTGACATTGCAACCATAATTTGCCCTCCTTTTTCCACCGAGTGCATTTTTGTACAATTATTAGCTTGCTTTTTACATGAACCAGGTCTGTAATATTCTCGCTAGTGCATGGTGTGCAGACACAATCACTCTTTTTAATTTGTTTATTTTTTCTTGTTCCTTGCCTGGAGGATAAAACTCCAGCAGAAAACTGTCAGATGCTGCCCTCTGTTAGGACACTTAATTGCTTGCTTTTCTGTGTCCACAGCAGCACATGAGGGGATTTTGCACAGTTAACTGTCTCTTTCACACCTCTTAATTTCTGTGACATGTTTTATTTAATGGTATAGCAGGGTTGTCCCTTAAGACCTTCGGGCACTTGCTACAGTCGTGTTTGGTTAATAAATCTTGTGTTTCAAACACCTCACCACCAATTTTAGTAAATGTTTAATTGTTGCAGAATTGTTTAATGAGCTCACATTGATCCAAAGTCAAATCATGTGCTTATTGTTAAAAAAAACATTCCAATAGATGTGTTCAATAATGATACCTCGCCATTTTTAATCCAATGCACAGGGGCAAAAGCAAATCGTGCAAAAATGTACAAATTTGATTTTACGAATTAATACGATTAAGTTTCCTCTGCGTAAAATATGTACGAATTGCTACAATTGTAGGTGTGTTTGACTTTTGCAAGACTCAAAATGCAGATGACATCAAAGACCCGGAAAGCAATATGATTTCTCTAATCGCTTTCGTGGGACTTTTATGTCGGTTCTTGCGGTGCCGCATGAATTCGAACACATCAATAATCATAGCAAACGTACATATTTTATGCAGAAGTTATACGTATAAATTCGTATAACCAATTTTGTATGTTTTTATTTGCTTTCGCCCCCTTGTGATGTTGGGTTAAAGGCTGGGTGCATGATCTCTGAAAGCCAATGTTGACATTTGAAATCACCTAAACAAACACGCCCCTACCCCAATAGAACCTAGACCTTCTTTTGATAGACCCGCCCCACACATACGCATCCCAGGCAACGATGTCGATTAGTAGACACGCCCCTTACTGCTGATGGGCTACAAGTTTTTTTAGTACTCGGCCTGGCTCCCTTTTCCAAAGCGTTTTTCAAAAATCATGCACACCGCCTTTAAAGGGCGAGGTTGGGGTGGAGTATCAATATTATTTTTTTCTAATAATTGTATGTTTTGTCCAATAGGCTTTATGCCCATCTGCACTACTTCCTGAACTTCCTTGTTTCCTGTCTTCCATTATTGGACAAACTGATTAATCCAGGTGTGTCTGATTATTGTTGTTGTGACTACTGAGGTCAGGCACACCTGGATTAATCAGTTTGGCCAATAATGGCAGACAGGAAACAAGGAGCTGGCTGAAGTTCAGGAAGTAATCCAGCTGGGCATAAAGCCTATTCACTTTGTATTCCCGTGGGATCAGGTTGAACATTCTGGGCTAATTATAAGTTTAACTTTACCTACTGCATCTATAGGATGGAGAGAAACATTTTTGACCCATACCCCAGTTTACTATACAAACTGTGTTCTTGTATTCCATCTGGTATCATTTCTATAATAGGTTTTTTTGTCATGTCGTGTCTTTTTTCCTCACAGTGTACGGTGATGTTCCACACACTTTATCTCCTGAGTGGATCGAGAAGCAGACACAGAGGATGATAGACATGAGGGTGAACCCCGTCCATGGGTTTACTAATAAGTGGGACTATGAAAAGAAACAGTGGAAATGAATCAGTTGTGTTTGGTGACAATGAATGTATCAACTTTACCAAAATATCCAAACTCAGTAATGCTGTACAACCTGCAGCCTTAATACTTCAATAAATGCACTGAATTAACAGAACTATTTGAGTATTTTGTCTTTGTACTGTTTGTACTAAGAAGAAAGCACATGTTTGTTACATTGTTACTTTGAAAATGTAATATGTGCTAACATGATTGGCTGGCTGGTTGTGTTAGAGAGTAAGTGATTGGCTGAGATGTTTTAGGAATTAAGGAATTACAATTTGTATGTGCAAAATAGAGAGTCAGAGTAGCTTTATTGTCCTTTCAACCAAATACAGGTTGTACAAGGTTAAATAAAAAAACAATTCTTCATAAGTTGCCATTACACACCCCAATGGTCAAAAATGGTACCTTGCTGTAACTAAGGCAGTACCTTTGCAAAAAGTATGCTTTTGCACCGAAATAGTTCATTTTAAGACCTCAGAGGTACATAGTTTTTGTTCCAGAGAGTGTATATTAGTAACTAAAAGGTATACACATGTACTGTAGGCCTACCTGAATGTTACATATTTGGACTATTATAAACAGTGTTGGGTTAACGCATTACAAGTAACGTGCATTGCTACCCAGTCTCACAAAATAATGTTCCTATAGTAATTTTTTTATTCATTTTCCTGATACTGTCACGAATTTCCGCGGTTTTTCGTGATCGTATCACGAATTTCTGTTTATGTGTCATTGTCACGTATTGGTTACTCAACTGTTTTTTATTTTTAAACTATTTTCACTTTGGTTTAGGGTTAGATTTGGTGTTTGCATTAGGATGTCACTTTAAGTATTGGTTTATACTATTTTTTCTGATTTATTTTTTATATTTTCTAAATTTTTAAACATTTTCGCCTGGCGTTAGGGTTAATGGTGAGAAAATAGGACAAAACAGTTGAGAAACCAATACGTGACAATGACACATAAACAGAAATTCGTGATACGATCACGAAAAGACGCGGAAATTCATGACAGTATCACGAAAAAGGATAAAAAAATTACGTGACTATAGGTATGTAATTTACGTAATAATATTACTTTTCTGAAGTAATGAGTAAAGTAAGACAAATGTAGACACATTTTTTTTTGTTTGGGTCTGTAATGCCTTAGAAGCTTCCTAAAAACCTCTCTCAGATAGCTCTATTAGGGTGGGGGGTTTTAAACAAGTGGTTTTGCACCTATTTGGCTCCCCCTACTGGCTGAACTTGTAATCTCATTACTGATTGGCTGACTTTGCTGCCACTCAAAAAATTTAGCCAATTATTTTAAAGTGGAGGGGCAGTTAGATGCCTGTGATGTCATAAGCATCAGTTTTTCAGATTGGGCCATTTTCTGGCTGACGTTTCTAAAAGAGGAATTTCTGTGAGACTGAGATGTTTATCATGTCTAGAACTTTTTGTATGTTTGTGAATGCGGGTAGACTACCATTATTCAACAAAGACAAGGTAAAAATGGTTTTTCATTCTCTGTTCCCTTTAATAAATATGCTACATTTATATGCATTTATATTTATACTAATCACTGGTAGTACATATAACATCAATAACTATTAATGTAGAACTACTGGGGTTTTAATGCTTTTTTCATTTGTACACTGCAAAAAAAGATTTTAGAGTAAAACATTTTTAGTATTTTTGTCTTGTTTTCAGTAGAAATATCTAAAAATTCTTAAATTAAGATCCTTTTTCTTGATAAGCAAAATGACCTACGAAAATAAGTATCAAAAATATTAAATTATTAAATATTATAAAAAATATTAAAAAGTGATTTTGTGCATAAAACAAGCAAAAAAATCTTTCAATGGGGTAAGCAAATTTTTCTTGAATTTAGTGTTTAAGAAAAATGTTCAGGATTTTTTTGCTTACCCCATTAGCAGATTTGTTTGCTTGTTTTATGCACAAAATCACTTAAATGTGATATTTTTGGTCTAAAAACTATCATTTTTTCTTGGGTCGTTTTGCTCATCAAGAAAAAGCACCTTAATTTAAGAATTTTTAGATATTTTTACTGAAAACAAGACAAAATACTAAGATTTATTTTTTATTGAAAATCATTTTTGCAGTGTAATATTTAGTAGGTTACCATTACAAGACACACACTGAAAGAGCAAAAATGAACAGCATTGTCTTCTGTTAATGCATTAGAAGTAAATTAAGATGTAAATAGATAAAGCTGTAGGGAACTCATAAATTATGAAAATGATGACGGTTGAAACTACCTACAAGTTTTACCGAATAACATAGTTGAGACTGAGGTCCTAAGGGAGGAATAAGGTTTGCCAAAGATAAAAAGAATGTAAAGAGGTCTGACAAAGTGCACTTTAACCACACCGTAAAATGCATGTGGAGTGTCCTTGCGCTAGGCAAAAAAATGAATGGGTGACGTAGCCTAGAGGAAGTGCCGCCCCCATTGAGCTCGTACCTTCAAACAGTCACTCACTTTCAACAGTTCAACAGAGCGCCGCTTCAATGAAAGCGCCAGCCTCCATACATGTGACGGAGCACGCTTAAACCCTGCAGGACTGCACCACGATCCGTACCGTAGCAACACGTAAGAAAACCCGAAACGAGGATACACACGCGTGCATTTACCACTGAGAAAAACGCGCGTTGACTTGGTTGCTATTTTTCTCTTCCGTCTTTTCTGGGACCTCGAATGTCAGTGGAATATTACTCTGTTTTGCCTTGGAAAATGTAAAGCGTTTGTTTAAACTGCTTTAATTTTGTGTCGTAACGTAAAAGACGTTTTGCAACGGGCTGGATGTTCACTGTCTGGGGCGTACTGGAACACAAGCACGAGTTTCAGGAGTGAACGCGTCCCAATGAGCGGACATTCCTCGTGCCAAGCTCGAGACGCTATCGGATCTCCTTTGAAGTTCGTGCGCGCGCTGCAGTAGCAAGCTGTTCGTCTTTTGTGGCTATAAAGTTAAATATATCGTTTATATGCTTTGTTTTCAATGAATGTAATACTCCATTATATTGTTTTATTCAAAAAATTGCGTTATGGTGAAAGAAACCACGTTTATATTCGCTGGACGATGCGAATATGAGAGATTTCTGAGCTTTTCCTTGTGAGCGACCGTTAATTTCTGTCAGTCAGAATGTACTTTGAATAAACGACTATTTTTCCCAACTTAAACACGTTTTTAATTGTGTTTAATAACGATGGCCAACGAAATTCGTTACGACAGTCGTCATATCGTGGAGAAATACATTAACCATAAACTTTTAAAGAAAGGGTACGTGTGGAAATGTCAACCTTCAACAGAGGAAGATGACGCGCATAACGGAACCGAGGACTCCTCTCCGAACTCTGACAGGAGAAGGCTTCAGGCTCCCTCAGCCGGCGGGGGTAACCATGAATGCCTGCTAGACCACCGGGTCACTCGCACCGACCCCCATTTGAGACTCTACCGGGCGTTACGCGAGGCTGGAGATGAAATAGAAAGGATGTACCATCGGGAATTTGAGGAGATGTCCAGTCAGATGATAATCACTCCTAATGCAGCCCAGCGAAGTTTTATAGCCGTGGCTGAGGAGCTCTTCAGGGATGGAGTGAACTGGGGTCGAATTGTGGCTTTCTTTGAGTTTGGTGGGACCATGTGCGTGGAGAGCGTTAACCGGGAGATGGCGTCCCAGGTAGATAATATTGCACACTGGATGACGGACTACCTGAACGGGCCTCTGGAAAACTGGATACAGGAAAATGGTGGTTGGGTAGGTTTATGATCATACAATCGTGACCTTTGGTCAATGCATTAATGATCTTCTTAACAGTTAAAAGAAACCATGCAGTTTTATTGAAATTGTGTCCCTTGTCAACGTCATTATCAAGTAATAATAATAATAATTACCATTGCATAATGCAAACTGAGTTTAAAGTTGAGTTCAACAACACACTGTAGTATATATGCAATAGAAATTATAACAAGCCACCAATAAATCAGCCCAACGCATACAGTTGGTTATTTAAGAGAGTTGGTCAGAGTTTAGTCCCCATTCTTTTATTTTGACAGTTCAATCAAAGGTAAAGATTGACGGTTCAATTAAGGTTAACCCCGCCTCCACTTTTCATTAGTTCATTTTAGAGTTACCAACACTTGCTCAGTTTTAAGGATGTGGTCAGTCTTTGCTTTAGTTAGACATGCGGGGTTATTATTAATTCTTAATGATTGTTGTAAATAATTCCAGCAAAGATTTTTCTCTTATAGTCTAAAGAGAAAAGGCAGCGTATAGAGAATCTGTATCTGTCCTAGCTTTTGCTCAAGGTCGAGCTGATGATATGAGCTCTTGCTGTGATTTGTCAGCATGATAGTTTAAAGGACATACTCTTATTTGAACTTTCTAGACAAAAACTGAAGGCACCCGGTGCGTTGTCTCTGAATGAATGCTGGTTCTGGAGTTAAAAGCTTTTGCATTCAACTCCCTTTTCAAAACAAGCAAGCATCTTTTATTCTTTTTTCCCCCTTTTCCTCCGAATTTTAACACTACCCTTTCACTTTTACTGCAGTGCTTCTGTGCTGAATTATTTACGGTTGACTATAAATTGGAGCAGCACATCATGGTTGCATTGCTCCTGTATTGTTGGACTCCACCCTATTCATGCATGCACAAGAGAACCTCCTCACTACCCTGGTCTAAAAAGACGAGGTGATTTGTTTCATTAAAACTAATTTGTAATTGTGCATTTTATAACACGAGAAGATGTGGTTGGCAAATCTAGTCATTTTTTGTGAGATGGTGCAGTCTTCATACTGCAGACTGGATGCTAGCCTAGTTTCTTACGGTCTAGTACAGCTGTGCAGGTGGCCCAGCAGAGCCATTATTCCTGTCTGAACGAAAGGTGTGCTGGGACTGAATTAATGATGGTCATTACTCACCACATCTGCTGCAGGTTGGACGGGTTCAAATGGCCTCTGATAAAGTGTGGTGTAGAGAGAGCCAGCAAAAATAGCCATACGCAAACACTCTCCAGACACATAATTTTATTTTTAGTCTGTATAGAGCAATTAATTTAAGTCAGTTATAATTTTAATTACAAATGGATGTCTGACTGGATTATTATGGCTGCCTAAATCGGTGTGTCTTTGTGTACATGATCTGTATATCAGCTCAAGTCATTCCTTCAGGTAAAACAAAGCAGAGCAATTAGGACACAATTAGCAGAGAAGCATTTTAATAAGCTTTTACACATGCCTGCATTATTCACCACCTCAGCACTTTTATCCAAAGGCAATAAATGATTTATTTATTTCATTTTGTCATGAAAGCACATCTACAGATTGCATTTAAGACTGTTATTGCTGGGAGAATTGGCTTGCTCATAAGAGTTATATTTTACTAGTCTGTCATTAACAGCTTTTTTAAATGTTGGAGTACTGAGATTTTTTGATGTTGATATAATATATACTCTCACAAGGATGTTTTCTAATAGATTTCCTTTGTAGCTGGTGGAAGTTTGGCCCCATTCGCTTGCGTCTTATACAAAAACTGCATTTAGAAGCTTTATTTGTGCAAATTTGTAGGGACTTTTATCTTCACAGAAAAAGCATCAGTGGAGGGTCAGTAAAATTGTGCACCAAATTGGGATCGTTTAGGAAGAAAATGCGTATGATTTGACACTTATGGGTTATATGCAGTACTTAAAAGTAATTGTGGTCGATTCATCTGTACAAAGTAGAAATAATTCATATATTAGAAAAACAATTCTGTTTTTACTAAGTCTACCACTTGACAATTAATGGATAAAGCCTGTCTCTGGAGAATGCATGATTCAGCTGTAACTGTTTCTCATTACTGTTTTTCCTACCTCCCTCACATAGGTATACTGATTACCCAGCATGCCTTTCAGATCTTCATCTTACTTCAGGTCATCTCAACAAATAAATGTGCTTTAAAGTTCTTAAGAATTTTATAGACCGGTTCTGTTCATGCTGATAGCCCTCTTATTGTACACTGACACAATTATAGACCATTTGAGACATTAAAAAGAAACAAGAGATGCAATTAACTTGGTTAGATGAAGGCATGATAATGTAATTCTTTTTAACTCCTTTCCAGCAGCTGCATTTATTTATTTACTTTACAAAAGTTTAATGCTTTTCAGAAAGAAAGGCTATCTTCTTTAAATATATAAACATACAATATATCAAATGAAAGAACAGACTTTCTGCTCTGTTTTATCCTATCTTCATTAGTTTTTTTTATCATCTCTCAAATATGGGTAGGATTCTTTAAAAATACCAAACTTTGAAAAGAAAGCTGAGATGATGATGATCAGATCAGATTAGATTCAAAACGAGGATCAAAACAGACACAGAGTTTTTACTGTTTTTGGATCCGTAAATGCTAAGTTGTGTAAGAGCGCCATCTATTGGACAATAGCGAAAATATGTATTGCTGTAAAAACTCATCTTTGGAAGGGATGTGTTTTCTCTTTATTGACGAGATAACAAGTTAATATAAGCAGCTAAACATACAGCCATGTGGCTGGGAGAAGCCTGCTATACATGATGTAAAATAATAGTTATTGCAGCTGTATGTAAATGCCCACATGTGACTGGTGTTTACACTATTAACATAATCTTGTGCTGTAGTTTGCAAGCTTTGTCTTTTAAGTGACACTTCATCTAAAATAGCCACCTGGCACCTGTAGCCTTGTTAACCATGGCTGCGGCCAAAAACTAAAGAGTTGTGCACACCAAAACTTTTAAATGCGGCTAAAAAAAGCCTGGACAATGCCGAATGCCAGGTTTTTTTAGCTGAGTGCCAGCTTTTTTCAGCTGAGCGCTTTGGGAGCTGTGATACCTTAGCTGTGAGCTGGTTGGTTGCTGTGGTAATGTCCCGCCCCTCCTTCACTGTGATTGGACAGCTGGTGAGAACTGACATTGACAAGCGGAGCTTTTCACCCAAAGTTGAATATTTTTCCACTCTCTGTGCCCAGCGCTGAGCTCGGAAAAACCCCAGAGACTGGTTTTCAGCGCGGAAGAAAACCGCTAGCTGCTGGCCTATTTGAAAAACGCTTCCATTGGAAACAAATTGAAAACATGCGCCAGCTGCGGGCGTTAAACTTTGGTGTGCAAGCCCCCTAAGGCAGTTGACGTATTGCCTCGCTGTCTAATATAATAGATAATACATATCTGCTTTTTTCCTATACACCCTTTCTGAAAGATGCTTTTGATATTTGAAGTTTTGGGGAACTACAATATGAGAAAGTTTTTTATAATCTGTTTTAGACTTTCAGTTAAATATAGGATCTATTCAATTTTTTTTTTTTCAATTCAATTTTATTTATATAGCGGTTTTCACAAGTGTTAATTGTTGCAAAGCAGCTTTACATGAGTAGATGTAGAGGAGAACACAGAAAATCAATATATAGTATAAGAAGTAGAATATAGCGGCTAAGAATAAACCGTACAAGTGAGTGTATTAATAATGTAACGTATACAGTACAGTGCTAAGTTAAAGGATAATTCCGGTATTTAACACTTTGGGTCTCATTTCTGGTTTGTTTTGGATGAACTACAGTGATGGACACAGAAATTTTGACAAAGGGTCGTGTCTTGAGTTTTTGACTTGTTTAGAAGCGTCTCTTGACTGCTTCAGAATGGAAGTCAATGACCATGCACAAACATGTCATTAAAACAACACTTAACGTTCATTTTCAAAACTGTACTACTCACCGAGTGGTGCGTGGTGTTCGTTGATGTTTAAAAACAAGTTGTGAAGCGAAATACAGTTTCTGTCGTGTTTTATTTGGCATTTTGTAAAATTCCATTGATCTCTCTTGTAAGACTCATTGCTCGCTGATATATCACTCCGCCACTGGGAAACAGAAAAGGGTCGTTTACATGTGGTTGTAGTTTTTTCGCTCGGTTTCTCTCAGAAGAATTTTTTCCCATATTTGTAGGGCTGGACCAGAATATTTGAATATTTGTTCCGTGGATTGACATTCGATTTTCAGTTTTGAGATTCGAATATATATATATTAATATTTCACAGCGTTAATGCAGAGCTTTTGCCAAGCAGGAAGTGCGCTTCACGCTCCCGCTCTATAGGTGGCGCAGAGAGACCAACAGCCACCAAACGCCACCAGTGGAAGAGATCGCCTCAAACGGAAAGCGCGCTTCCTGCTTTGGCATTCACGCTAATAGTGTTGTAAATAACGTTCAGTTTCTTGCAAAAACTGATTGATGTGCTTCACAAGACGTCAATATGTCACACGGAGTTATGGGGGATTACTGTTGTATTGGATATATATGCTTTAGCTCTTAAAGTGTGCGGATCGGTTGACTTGCATGACAGAGCACTGGGGTTTCTGCAAATATCTTCTTTATTGTTCTGCTGATGAAAAAACATATTGGATGGTGTAAGTGTTATAAATAAACATAATTTGGAAAGTATGCTACCGTTTTATTAGTTTGTTGAACTTCGTTCATTTATTTTCGTTGTTTTATTTAAATAGCCTAACAGTTACCCTTTACGTTGTCAGTAATTACTGTGCTGTTAATTTCTGATACGGGAGTGTTTGTTTGTTAGAAAAATGTAAGGCTACCTTATTAAAAGTGCTCTTGTGTTTTGTTTCACTAATGCTGTTCTCGCAGGACGCGTGACAGGCATGCCGAGTGTGCTAATGCTTCAGACTCAAATATAGAGCGGAAGTATATACGCGGTTGTGAGGTATCTGAAAAAATAGTTCCACTATAGCAAATAACACGGATTGAAATCATACATTGCGCCAATATATTTGTTTTTAATCATCAACGAACACCACAAACTACTCGGTGAGTAGTACAGTTTTGAAAATGAACGTTAAGTGTTGTTTTAATGACATGTTTGTGCATGGTCATTGACTTCCATTCTGAAGCAGTCAAGAGACACTTCTAAACGAGTCAAAAACTCAAGACACGACCCATTGTCAAAATTTCTGTGTCCATCACTGTAGTTCATCCAAAACAAACCAGAAATGAGACTCAAAGTGTTAAATACCGGAATTATCCTTTAAGCCAAAGTTGGCTGACTCTCCCTGGGACTAAAAAACCCCCTAGGAGAAAACCCGGTGGGAAAAACTCCTAGAAGGACAAAAACCCTAGGTAGAAATTAATATATATTTATATATATATATATATAGACACGGTAGGGATAGGTAGATATATATATATATCCTAAATATATATATAGTCATCGTAGTTTTAACCATTATACTGGTGTTAAATTTTCAGAGCATTGATTTTAGAGAGGAATAACCAATACAAAGCATACACACTCTTAATGTTTTAATGCAGTGGTTCTCAAACCTTTCTGTGTGCTGCTCCCCTTGTGTGCAGTCAGTGCATCCCTTCGTGCCCCCCCAAAAAATATTATGACATAAAACATTCTAAAACTTAACATTGGAATTAAACAAAACATATTAAATTATAAAATGTAGTGCTGTTGCTTAGTAGTCCTAGTTTTTGGAGGTTTAATTACACAGAATTTATGATAGATTCATGTATTTTATAAAATGTCATAAAACTGGGACCCTCCTGGCACAATCTTGTGGTCCCCCAAGGGTCCATGGCCCCCAGTTTGAGAACCACTGTTTTAATGACTATATGCCTACTTTTGTCATGTAGTCTGGCTAAGAAAAGTAATATCTCTCGCATGAAACGCTTTTTAAATTGCGTTATATTGTATTGCTGTTTAATGACCAAAGCTATCAGAGTGTAGTGGGTCTATTGCCTCCTTTCAAAATTTGACAGCACTGCACATGGTAAACTGGAGCAGATGCTCAGACATTTAGGACTTCTGGTTTTCAAAATGCTTAATGAGCTTTCTCATTACTGTGGTAACCGCTTTGAGCCAGCTCATTTAGCATACTTTTTTCCTTGCCTCAACAAATTGACATTTGCTGTTTTCATAATTGCTAAACTGTTGAGGTATGTAACGATGGATTTTTGTTGGTTTAGCGAATTGAGATGCTTTTGTAGGTGATTACACAGCCATGAGGATTTGCTTATGGACATGTTAGTTGCCTCCTTATGCACAACATCTGTTTAATTATCTTCTGTTAACTACACAAGAAATTGAATGTTACTCATAAACCATTCAAAGACATTAATTTAGTCAGCTGTTTATCTTGAGTTAAGTGTAAACCCTTCATGAGGTGGCTTAGTGTATAGTGTGTTCATTGTGTGTCGTGTTCAAATCCGGCCCCCACTGATAATGAAATCAGTCCACCTGTATTAAAGTTTGTTTAGGCAGGCTACAATTGGGCAGGTGATCACCCACACACTAAATACAGAGCGTTTATTACAGGTTTTTGACTGTGTACATGTACACTGGTGATTCTGGCGCCTTAGAGGTATACTTTTTACCCCACCTGGGTCTTTTGTTGGTGGGTGTTGCTTTTTTGGTGTTTACAGTTAAAAGTCAAAGAGCTTCTAAAGCAGCTATTCAGTTTTATTGAGCATGTGCCTCATACAAACCTTTCAAAGTGACATTGTTTACAAAAGCGTTATAGAGACGAAAGGCAAGTCAGGGAAAAGATTGTCTATTGTGAGTGACATTCTAGTGATAATGGCTTCAGACAAACCTGTCATGCTTTTACAAACCTTGAATCAAGTAGGAAAGTTTGCAGAAGACAACTGTGATTAAAAGAAAGAGGAAATGGAGGGGGCGGACGAAGACAATTAAAGAAAGCAGGAGATATAAAGAATTGTAAAATAGTTTGCAGTGGCAGGTGTAAAGTAAGTGACAAGGTAAAGAGTATGTTTTATTATTGCACCTTCCTGCCCCAGCTGCTGACAGGTGGGTAAAGTTGGCATTTGAAATTTTACTATGTGGCTAATTCGTACTACCACATTCGTACATTTTTGTACGATTTGCGTTTGCCCCTGTGACATACGAATTTTCAGCCTGCTCATTGGGGGCAAATTGGAACTCATTCTGGTTGGCTGTCAGAGTGTTACGTAGTGCCTCTGACCTTAAAGGGACAGTAAGTAGGGTTTTAAGTGTTTTATTAATCAAAATCAATTTTTTTATTCATAAATATGTCCTCGTTGGTGTCAAATGACTTCTGCCAATGATCTGACTTTTCTTTGTAAGCTTAGAATTTTCTTCTCTTTACTTACATTGAACGGGTAAGTCCAAAGAGGTTTCAATGTCGTTTCGCCGTATTGATAAACTATAATAGCAGAGAGGGACAAAAAGCACTAGCCTACCAACACGTTTCCACAACGCGTTTTCATTCAGAACACGTGAACTAGCAGAAACGCACAAGGAGATCAGTGAGTACATAACGGCTACCGTAGTTGCAACACGCATTTGGAAAGGCGAGGCGCTAGAGAGCACTGTTCGTTTGAATGCAAAATGACATTTTACCACTAGATGGGGTAAATCCTACTTAAAGTCCCTTTAAGTGAAACCCCCTGCTGGCATACATAAGTTAAAGGGATAGTTAAAAAAAACATGAGAATGAGTAAATAATGACCGAATTTTCATTTTTGGGTGAACTTTAAGGGATGGTAGGTATGGGAAAACAATGTCTCCTTCCTGATGAAGCTGGTTCGAGAACAGTTAAGCATAATAACTTAGTTATTAATCTTGTTAAAAATGTGCTTGATGAGAAGAAATATGATGTGAAAGGGCAGAACAAAATGGGTAAACACCTAGAGGAATTTTCTAAAAAAAAAACAAGGGCAAAACATTATATGCTATCGCTCATCAATCTCATTTTTATTCTCTGAAACTCACAGTGAGTCATTGGGAGAAAACCTTAAAACCGATATGTCTCAGTCGTGTAAGGTTTTTAGTCATTTGGTTCCCTGAAGAGGTGCTAGACTTGCAGAGAAAGTTATAGGGACAAACCCTCTCTTCTCCACTGGTTCACTCTATACACACACAGTGTTCATCTAT
Source organism: Paramisgurnus dabryanus (assembly GCF_030506205.2). NCBI lineage: Eukaryota > Metazoa > Chordata > Actinopteri > Cypriniformes > Cobitidae > Paramisgurnus > Paramisgurnus dabryanus. The sequence goes on along the minus strand of NC_133358.1, from coordinate 24,645,117 downwards.
TTAATATATAGCAATTTGCGTATCACTGTTTATCTAAAATATTTAACATATTTAGAGTTATACCTTGGTATTAATAGGTAATTGATTATCATGTCAGCTCAACTTACTGTGGATGCTCTCTGCCATTGAGTGTTTTTGTTTGTGAATGCTTAGTAGTTTAAATAAGTTGACTTGTGATTGATCAAAGTGATTGTGCTTGCTGATCATTCGGGCTTTGTATTGCTTTTGACTGCCTTTGATGCCGCAGTTTCGATTTTGACATTCCTCACCCTTTGATATGCACCTTGTGATCTGCCCCTTCTTTCTTCCGATCCTTTATTCTTCGCTCCGATCACTGAGAAATATCGATGATGAGTTTGAGGATATTTCTGGCATGGTAGATTTAATAGGAGAGTGCCCCTCACCCCCTGAACATTAAATTAATGACAGATAAAGTCATATAAAAAAAATACGGGGCACGCTGTAAGATGGCATATATTGCTTGCGTATATTGACAAATACACTGCTGCCGTCTGTACTTAGCCAGCTTATCGATTACTTAAGATGATGATGTGAAGCCACTTTCAGTATCTTATACCACTACCAGAACCTTCTCTTACTATGAGATTGAGGAGAAACATTGTCAAAAGCTGCTTTTTCTTTTCTGTAAATGTGTTGCAAATCTGATTTATTTTTAGGAAAAAAAAACACTTCGAGCACCCACACAAAAGTTGTCAGCCATGACAGTTCAGTGTATCTGTGCCCTGAAAGAGACACACAGGCATGTGACATACACAAATAAAAACACAAGAACAAATAACAAATAAATCCCTCTTGTTGTGACTTGGATGATACAGTGAAAACACAGATGGAAGTTTAGGGAAATAGATATAAAGGCACACTCATTTACTACAAGGCTAAGCCTAGCTGTCTTTGCTGCTGGGGTCTTATGCGTTTGTGTGGGCAGCTTTGGGTTTTGTTAATGGAATTAGAGTGAGGGTACGGAAAGGATTTCTGTATTTCGTTTTGTCATGCTCTGCTGGCACAGTTAGCGTGTCTCTGATGTGCATTCCTTAATCAGGTTCCATAATTATTATTTTTTGGGTTGTCTTTAGGGGCACCCCTCAACATTTAATGTTTAAAACCAAAGCTTCTTTTTCATATGAATTTAGCTTTATTTATCCTCTCCTTGCTGCTATCAGATATTAAGTATTGCAGAAACATCATGCTTTATTTTTTACAGTAGCTTGAGGACTCTGCATTGGACTGAAGACTTTGTTGGTGTTCTCTTTTGTATCCTAGTACTTGTTTGGCATAAGCGTGGCTCAGCATGTCCAACAATGCACTTCTCTGGTCTTCCCTTTTGTCTGGAGGGTAACACGATTCTTGTTGGCTTTTAAGCACTGCAGGGATCATGCCAAGTATTTTCCCCCTTAGTTCCTCAGGGTCAGCCCCGTTTGTCGCCTGCCATCTGCTACTCGGTTTGCTCCAGGCACTACAAGTCCTGTCGATCTGCTCCTTTCCCCCTGTAAACTTTCCTACCAAGCATCTAGCACAAGCCAACTTAAGTTCCCAGGAACATGCCCCTCGTATACATGCCCTCGCTAAGCAGCTCTCTAAGGGCATTGAACTGCTAAAATTGCAGCTAGCAGCTTGTCCTCTCACCTACATGGTTTCTATGTTTAGTCTCAAGTGTCATGCTTGTTTTTCTCAAATGTGTGACATCCCAGTCTGATCCTTCATTGCCCTCTGGTTTATAGAAGATTGTGTCATTCGCCCAATTCATCTCCTAGGAACCTCTGCTGAATGCTAATAGGATGTTATTTCAAGATAGCACAAAGTTTAAGCAGTGCCGGGTCCAGATATGGCAGAATCAAAGCTAAGATAAGTCAAACACTAATTATGTATTTTAGGTTCATCCAATGTGGCTTGAATTATTCATGAAAGCGGGGAAAGAGGCGGTCTCTGCCTGTTAACGTTATACATGATCTGTTTTTTAGTTTAAGAGTCATTAGGGAGCGTTGGGCTGGATCCAGCTTGTTAAATGCACAGAATTCTCTTTCCAGGCAGAGTTGTATTCCCTAACTTCTTGTGCATCGGATCATTTCGGGATTTATTTGGAAAAAATTAAGAACCAAGATAAACAATGGAACCTCATTTTTAACCTAACATGCTTTGGAACGCCTTCTTATTGGACAGAATGGAAGTCTGCGTACAGTGCAGGGCTTCTCGTGTTATTGCTTGAACATGTGACTCAGAAAAGCATTAGCACTCCCAACTTGAGAACTTGGGCTCATTCATATTTGATAAGGAAGGTAACCTCAACAATAAATGTTCTTCCCTCACAACAAGCCCTAACAGATTAATTATCTTCCGAAAAGATGGGAAAAATAGAATAGGTATGTTGGGAAATAGATATACATGTACACATGTTCACACCAACTCCCTAAATGTTGTTCTGCCGGCCTGTTGACATTATCTAGCTCCTTATCAAAACAGAGAACATTTCATAGTCTTGTGCTTTTGAAGTTATTTTTATTTCCCATTGGCAAACATTGGAGATACACCGGTAAATATAACCAGCTTGATTCTTTCCCTGGCATGAAAATTATACTCACAGCAGTCAGTAGTAGGTAATTTAATATGGTGTATTGAAGAATGGCACCTCCTATCTCCTCCTTTGCTTTCACACTCTTTTTTTTCTGTTCCAGTGACTTTGATAATCCGAGACCGCGCCGCTGGTCAGCCTGTTGCTGAGGGGGATTTCCTTCCCGACAGCATGGCAATGGCTTCTGCGCTAACTGGGATTAGAGGCAAAGCCAATACAAAGATCATCAGTTTATCTTGCACACACAACATAGCTTTAGTCCAGCTATTCTAAAATTACCACATGACCGAGGCACAACAGGAAGTTTGGGACACCATGGATGGGTGGTGTGGTTAGGGGTAGCCAAAAACACATTCCCAGCAGGCCAAGCACAGCTGGGGGACACCGATTGCCTGAACAGCAGGGCTCTATGTGCCAGCCGGCCGAAAGGGCACATGTTGTTATTTGTGGCTTGTACTTTTTCTGCACATTGAGTAGTGAATGACATTACTGAAAAGATTACTGGAGTTTGTTTGGTCCAAACTGTTCATTGTGTTATTTTTAGCAATGGTGCACAAATGAATCTACAGTACATGAATAGAGCAGCTGTTCTCTGGTCAGATTAGGGAAGAAACCCCTATAGGTCATACTGGAACAAGTTGCAACTTCTAAATCTGACTAGGAGAGTTGTGAGATGAGAGCGTCTATTTTACTCTGATTCAAACCATTCTTAAGTACACTCAGAAATAAGGTACATGACGTCACTGGGGCTGTACCTTTTTTAAAAAATACACTTTTGTACCCCAGAGGTGAATACTGGTACCTCAAAGGATCTGTACCAAAATGGTACATATTACAGGATTACACGGGTCCTTGAAAGTTTTTGAAAATATATAGTTTTCTGGAAAAAAATCCATATTATTCCCTGAGTAGTGTAGGATAATATCATAAAAATTCTAGACTTTTAAGCACACGTGCTAAACTGTTCACTTTAAATGCTTATATCTTCTGTATGCGAATGTTGATTCATACCAAAATGCTTTTTTGCATAGTTGTGTTTGACACATGAAAACATCTTGGGTTACGTATGTAACTTTTGTTTCCTGAGAAGGGAACGAGACGCTGCGTCTCCCTTGCCATACTTCCTGCGTCCCCGTAACGCTGTCTTTGGCAATATTTTAGATAGCGATGTACTTCCTGGCTCCCGCGTCACCCTGTCTTTGTCGTTAAGCCTTACCATTGGTTGAATTTGATATACACATTCAGACGCACTTACCCCTGGAGGCGTCCCTAAAGTGTTACCGCAGTGATGCAGCGAGAGTTCCCTCAAAAGGGAACTGTAACAATGTAACTTAAAAGGTAACCTTGCTCATACTTAAAATCTGTCCCCACATTTAGTCTTTGAATTTAAGGGTTTTGGACCTGGAAAGTCCTTGAAGGTCCTTGAATTTGAAGTTAACTAAGGTGTGGGAACCCTGATATTAAAGGACCTTTTTAAAAGGTACCATTCCAACTGTGACAACTTTTGTACATTTTTACTTTTCTAAGAGTGTAGAAGAAGAAAAGCTGTCAGAGTATGTTGCAGTTAAAGTAAGCATAAGTTTAAGATAAGCAGCTACATTTGTATGCAATAGATGCCACTGATGATGTTAGTGGCAGAGAAAGCTTTAGTATTAGGGGAGAGGCTGATTTTTAACTTCCCTCGTGGGTTGGCTGATCCCTTTGATGATGGCAGGTGGGGACTGAAGTGTGCCGAAGGGAGGCTCACCTTTATAATGGGGTAGATGAAAGCAAGGCGCTCTGTCACTTTCCAATGTCGTGGGAAGTAAGTTATGTGAAAAACTCTCACATATAGCTTGTACTCTCATGCTGTTTTCACACTTACCTGTCCAAATGAGAATATGTGCACACGTTTCTCAAGCTTTTTTACACAGAAATGACAGAAAATACATGCATCAGGACTTGATGCTTACTTTTTCCCCAAGGATCACCTTACGATGAAATTGTACCAAATAATGTGTTTTTCCGTAATTAAGAAATAATAATACAAAGAGACTTTTACAACAAATAAAAATGGAATTTACTGTACCTTAAAGATTAAAATATTTAAATATGTAGTGCACATTTTGTATTCTTTTAATTGCTGTAATAATACATATTTTTAAACCGTAAGCACACCTCCATAATAACAAATACGTCTTTGTGTAAAAATAAAACAAAACAAAAAAACATAACAAAAGCTCTATTTGTTTAGACACAAAGCATATTACTGGTCCAGCAGCTTTGGTAAACAGGTCGTCTTGCTAGCTTAGAGCTTTCCTGTAAAGACGTGATGTGGTGCGTAACTCTAATCATGCATTTGATAGATTTTTTTACGCAGCGTCTTAAGTTTGCTTATTATCCACAAATTCCCTATTGAGAAACCATTCATGTGCATTTTATTTTCTGCTTTAATCATAAACTAGCGTGTTGTGTACTGTTTCATTAGGCTGGGGGACAATTTCAGCTTTACACAAATCGATACACACGTCCTCACTGCGACACAACCCTTACGGCATTGTTCCTGTCTTTTATTCACAAAGGAGTCAGGACACGTTCAGTGAATATTAAGGCAATGTTACTAAGTCCCCATTCCGGGAGCAATCCCAGGATCAATTTCAGGATGTGTTTGTGTTCACACTGAGGACAATCTTATGGCAATTTTCTGGGATCAATACATCTTTGTTATAGAAATATAGAAATGTCATATAATGCTTGATTTTGTATAAATTCCAGGTGGAGTATTGCATTATGTGCATAATCAATTACAAATCATTAACAATGTTTTAGATATTTAAATAATTTATTTTTACTCCAATGCAATATTTTCAGCATTTTAAAGGAACTGGTACATTAAAAGGGACATATCATGAAAATCTGACTTTTTCCTTTTTTAAGTCCTATAGCTGGGTTTCCAGTGCTTCTATCAACCAAGAAAATGTGAAAAAGATAGACCCAATAACTAGGTTTTGGTAAACCATTCTCTGCAAACATGTGAAAAAAGTAATTGAAATTTGGCTCCCTTTGTGATGTCAGAAGGGGATAATACTGCCCCTTAATGTGCACTATCCAACCACACCATTGCCATTTAGTGTAGAGATCAGCTCTTATAATACATTTTCTATATGGTATTTTGAGCTAAAACTTCACATGCATACTCTGGGGACACCAAAGATTTTATTACATCTTTAAAAAGTCTTGTGAAATGTCCCCTTTAAATGACAAAGGTCTTTGGAAATATGTGTTACAATGAAGGTTAGATGAAATAAACAGACAATTAATTTGTTATTTGTGACCATAAGTCGTAAGTTGCATGAGTATATTTTTAGCAATAGCCAACCACAGTGTATGGTTCAAAATTATAGATTTTTTAATGCTAAAAATTATTAGGATATAAATAAAATATATATAAAATTTTTTTGTCATTAGTAATGTTGCTAAGGACTTCATTTGGACAACTTTCAAGGTGATTTTCCCAATATTTTTATTTTTTGCACCCTCAGATTCCATATTTTCATATAGTTTTATCTCAGAGAAATATTGTCCTATCCTAACAAGCTATAGACGGTTTCAGCAGTAACAACATAAACAAGCAGCTTTCGTGGTCAACACGTAACTTTCGGTAAACTCCGCTACACTCTAAAAATGGCTGGGTTATTTTTGACCCATATTGGGTAAATATTGGACAGAACACGTGCTGGGTTAAAAATTACAATGTGCTGGGTTAAAAATGACCCAATATTGGGTTGTTGTTATGCAACCATGGGTTATAATAACCCAGCAGTTGGGTTCAAAATAACCCAGCATTATTTCAATTTTTAACCCAGCACGTGTTCTGTCCAATATTTACACATTATGCGTCAAAAATAACCCAGCCATTTTTAGAGTGTAAGAATTATTAACAACAAAGTACTTTAAATGTAGTTTATTTATATAACAAGCAAAATAAACAACACATAGATTACTTTTGTTAGGTATTTGTTCAACAGTTTAGTTAAGCAGTTATGGCCGATTCACATGGTACGCGGCAACCGCGAGTGTTTAGTTCTTTTTCAATAGGAGACTTGCGGAAAGCGGCAAAACGGGGGCGGTTACAGAGGTGAAGCGGAGTTGGTCCACACGCCTTGCTCGTGCACCTAAAATCCTATTCCTTCTCCGAACATGGTACTTCATGAAAGGCGCCTTTGAAGATAAACATATTTGCACTAAATGCTGCACAAAACGCTTCCAATACAAGAGAAAAGCTGAAGCCGCGCGGCGATTTTGCCGCTTACCGCGTACCATGTGAAAAGGCCATTAGTCAGACCATTAAAAAAAACTGAAGCCGGAAGTAAAGTTCGAACTAGACGTGTATCGCGTCACCGCATGTGTGTCCGATGAAACCGTCCGTACATCAATGGAAAGCTTATTTATTCAAACTCATTCACTCATTTATTAAAAAAGACCCTTATGACTGGTTTTGTGGTACAGGGTTGTAATTGGAATTCTTTGTATCACAATTATTCAGTACCAACATTTCAGTTATGACAGGCCTATAAACTACAGTTTTATGTAAGTTTTCTTAACATGTAACTCCAAAATCACCCCACGTTACATTTCTCAACAACATCAAGCCCTTACATGGAACAACCTCCTGCAACTTAGATCCGCTTGTGCAGTTTTCAACTTGATGCAGGATCAAGCATTCCAGGTCTGTGTGAGAACTCAACTCAGATTTATTAGTAACAGTGTGCTAAAAAGTGTCAGCACACAGCCAACGCTCAGGCAATTTCCCGCATTTTCTCACTGATGGGAGAAATTAGATGTCTAGACATGGTTCATGCCTGCAATAATCCACTTGCGCAAACAGTGCAGAAAAAACTCCAACCAGCGACGGCCTCTAACCCTCTGCTGAAACGGAACGGTTCTCATTCTTGAGCAATTTCTGAAATTTTTAGGGGGTTATTAAAAAATGTACATGAACAAGAAGAAGAAAAGACCATGCTGCTGTTCGGTTGCTAGGTAACATACCAGCATTGACTACAACGTGAATGTTTTTTATTTAAAGTGGTTGCGCAGACTTGAGCAACTGAGCACGTTTCATAATCCACTGTACTCTGATGATTTCACTGCGTTGATGGTTGGTTAGTGCAAGCATATGATTGTAACCACCTTATTGTAAAATGCAAAAACAAGCAATAATATGTCCTCCGCTCCATATATAGTTTACTAAGGATCCGGTACATAGGAGGGGCAGGGCGTCACTCCAGAGTAGAACCAGAGCCATTGATGTGGCTAGAGGTTGGGTGAACCCATATGCCCAAGAGCTTACTAAGCTAAGATAGGCAGAAATGTAGACTGCATGGTGGAGCATGATTTTAAAGAGACCACGCAAACAGACAATCAAGTCAATCACACACAAACAGTTCTCAAGTTGAAGAATGGGGGTGGGCCCCAGGGACAGTGGTGGCAGATGGGTGATTTAGAATGCAGGCAGCCTGCAGGGGGACTTTCAGTCTCTCCCCTCATTCAACCCTCTATCCCCAGCCTGCATGCCGAGCAGGAGGAGGGCCAAGAATTGGGTACAGTGGGAAAGATAAAGACGCATAGCAACACACTCGAGCTCGGCTGCCCCATGTGCTTTTGCCTCAGTATGAATGTTTGTCTGCTAGATCTGTCTCTCTCTTCTGTCACTCTTCTTGGATGCTTGAACTGTTGTTTGCTTTCTCACACAGCTGTTTGATATTTAGGGTTGAGACCCTGCCGGGCTGATTTGCCGCAGTGCTCTGCATAACTGCAGAATGCTATTCATTCTCTTGCGTTTTTTTAGCCAAGTTGCCTAATTTGAGTCTTTCTTCTTTTAATAGTTTATGTGGTTTATATGCCTGAGTGCTATGACTAATGAACTTGTGCCCTGACCAGTGATGTACTGCAGGCTGACTAGACAAAAGAATGAGGCTCGCTTACTAACTGGGTATCCATGACGAGACACGAGACTTCTCGAGTGTGCGCTTGTTACTCTGTGATGCGGAAACCACAGAGTTCAAGCTTTGCCATGGAATCTTGACCTCCGTCATGTGGTTTCCATTTTAAGGATTCCGACTTCTAACCGGTTTATGCTGTATTTCTTTCCATTCATCTGTATAGTGGGATCATTTGTCTTGACGGTGGGATTTGGAGTTTGGTCTCCATCACGTTTTTTAGCACAATGCCCCGAGACCCACCTCGGGTTTAATATGATGTAACGCTCATCAGGGATGATCTATATGTGGGTCATGGTGGGAAGGGAAATAAATTCAACTGATGTAATAATTAATCGCATTCAGTTTTAAAGTGACCGGTTTGTTAATGTTAACGTGAACGGAATGCTTTTCCATTTGATGATTAACCACGAAAACTTGTTGTGAACATAGTTTTATCGTTTTTTTTCCATTCTAAATCATTGTGGTGCTTATCACTCATTATGAAAACGAAGGCGAACTCCCACGGCGTCTGTTCGCCAATTTCGATGCACATTTCAGAAGTTTCAAAACTAGATTGAAAAAGGACCAAAATGCTGTTTTGACGCGAATGCAAATGAATGCAAAGGTAAAAATCCCCCTTTCTGTAGAGCTCTATCTCTGTTCTGTTTACCAACTAGCTGAACATAGAGATTTGAAAGTCCCCTTTTGGTATTCCCCTGCAAAAGGAGAACAAAATCAGATATCCAAACTAACTGTAAGGGTCTCAGTAAGAGCACACAATGATTGCTCATTTTAATATAATAACAGTAAATGAATAAATTAAGTAATTTTTAGTCGATCTACAACTTTGTGTGACGGGAAGAAAGTGATCATGTATTTGGAAGTAAATAAGATTAATCGCCTTGTGATAAAAACAAATGTATGCTTTATGCTTTTTACAAAGTTTATGTCTTTTTAAACGATCTAATAAATGTCGAACTAACAACGCCGAGTTCCCAAAACCAGCAGTAGGACCATGCCTGATAGATATGGCTGTTATTGAATAGTTTGAAAGTGTGATAAAAGACCAAGCTTGTTAGGGACAAATGTTTGTTCCATACTTTTTTCTTTTGATGTGGTCAACAGCGATATCATGCCTCCTTGTGTTGACGTAAAAACGTCTTTATCAAGGATCGCAGATCGGCTTTATAAACACAAAACCTGAAGTTTGGTAAAACACTAAGTAAACAACTCCTTATTCAGCGACCTTACTTGCTAATTAGCCTTTCTGGCACCTGGATATATAAAGATAACATTTAGATAATAAAGCAATGGCTTGTTGACACCGTTTTGTCAGTGTTTTGGTATAATCCACAAGTTGTTTGGTTACCCAAACCTTGGTGTCCTTGTTATGCTAATTGTCAGGGTCAGATCTGTGTCACTCTAGTGACCTTAAAGTGAACTTTTAAAAGAGTGAATTTTGTTGAATTTTTTTACAGTTGTGTGCATATGCAGTCAAACGTTTCGCAGTCAGAGAGGCTCTTTTGCATAAGGCTTTTTAAACCCTAAAATGTTCCCCTTTCGCGATTCCCATAATAACAAAGCCAGATTGTCTTTACACCCACATCAATGCATTCTTCTCATTCTTCTCTTTAAAAGGCTAAGATCAGCTGATACACGGAGAGAGACGGAAAGTGAGGGAGGGAAAAAGCAAGGTCGTTGAACCTTTCCAACAGAGGATGAGGGGAAAAAGAACAGGGTGGGAGGCGTGTGTGTGGGTGGCAGATCTGTTTTGGAGGGGGCGTGGGTGTCGAGGGAAGCGGGTGGCGGAGGAAGAGAGAGCTGATTAGAGAGCAGTTGGGGTAGAAGAAAGGGGGGAGATGGAAAAGCACTTCCAGAAGGCATCCAGCCCATGAGCTAATGCTGCAGAAATGTTTTCTTCTAGTTTTTGTGGAGACTTTGTGGGTGATGGCCATAGGAGGTTCAGATACACGGTCTATGTGGGCTGAGGTTTGGTTTCATGTCCTCTCATTTTACAGACTCTTTCTATCACAAATGAAAATGTTATTGTTTAAAGGTTGCGCTCTCTCATAGCTAAAGAGCTCTTAATATGGATCTTGTTTAAGCATAGGAGATGGGAGATGTTATTTTGTCGTCTACCCTGATATTTGATTACTGATTTGATGCCATACAAAGACAGAGCGCAGTAACTACGCATTTAGTCAAAATTGAGTTAAGGCTTGAAATGGGCTTTGTGACATCTGTCTTGTGACAAATTCTCCTGGTTCAAATTTGTCTCTTTTTAGAGTAACAAGAGTGTCAAAATCGCAATAACATGTTTGACTGGCTGGTGTATAAGCTTTTTAAAGTCATTTTTCTTCACGTTCAGTGTTTACATTTATGCGTTTGTAGGGTAGTATAATAAGCATCTCAAACCAAAACATAAGGCATCATGTTTTTTCATTATGTGAATATGAAGGGGATCTTTTTGAGACATTTGTGAATAAAAACCCAAGTCAGACAAAAAAATCATGATCTATCATTGTTTTGATAAGCAATCCTTGCTGTGCATATCCCTTGTGTCAACAGTTTCAGATGGTTGTCATATATCCAGACACAGCAGAGACAGTTAGTCTGCATTTACTCTGTCACAAAAGAATCAGATTTAGTGCTCACATCTGACACAGATCGGATATTGCTGCATGTGTGTAAACACATAAAAACTTCAGGGTTTGAAGCAGAAAAATTGTTAGTTAAGGTGGTAGGGTTGGGCGGGTGGGTGTGGCCGCGGGGCGTGGCAATCAAAGGGTGGGGGGCGTATGCGTCATGATGAAAATATTTTTATTTAAAACACTCAAATAAAACTAAATTTTGAAGAAACTATGACAGACAATGAACACATACTAGATTATTAATGAATTAAATGTTTTTATCAGATACCTCTAACGGCAATAGCTGCATGGTGAAGTGAAACTAATGGGTTAATAAACACAAACTGAAGCAGATTTGTAGAACATCTGGCTAATGATGATAGATAGCGCGAAGATTGTAAAAACGGATTATTTCCCACTATTACTTACATTATTTTAAAGGAGTGTAACTACTGTAGCATGTCAATAATTCACATAAATAACGTGAGCAAGAGCGCTTAACAATTATATTGAATTGACGGACCATTTCATCCGTGTGGTGCGCGTGTCCGCTCGCGGTGTGCAGTGCGTCCGCTCTATTCTCCGAGATGTTTTATCAACTGGCTACTAGTTATCTAATTTGGCTGTGTGACGCGCGTGCCCGCTCACGGTATGATGCGCGTCCGTGCTATTCTTCGAGATGCACTTGACGGCCTTTTGTGCAGCAAATTTATTTATTTTTTGGACGAACTAGTTAAGGTGGTAGGGTTTCACAGCTTAGGCGGGCCGCCCGAACTGCAAAGTGCTGCAAGAAACTGGATTTTTTCTATCTGATCTAAGCCACTTCCAAATGTGGATTTTTATTGGATACATATCCGATATCCAGACATCCGAACTGCGTCTAAACACACATATCCAATTCAGCTTGATTATTACGTCAGTGTTACACGACGGATTGCGCTGACTGTCATCATTTCGCACCTGAAGTAAAGGCGGCGTTACACGCAGCTGCACCTGACTGCAATGCCAGCGCAAAATAAATAGCATAAAAGCCAAGTATTAGGAAGTTAAGTATCACAACAACCGCAGTATTCAGGACAGAACGACTTGCCCATTTTATGAGCAACTGGAGCAGGTTTTTCACAGGAAAACGTATGACAGAGAGACAGTGTGGATGATGATGCCAAGGTAATCATTAACAATGGCCACCATGATGATATTAATGTTAGATAGCTAACACTATACCCAGTTATGCTAGCATTCTGTCTGGGCGGGAGTTTAATGTAAACACGGACATCGGATATGAGGCGTATCTAAAGCATGTGAAAAAATCGGATATGGTCAAAAGATCTGATCTGTGCCTTATGATTTGAAGTGTATGCCTTATAGACATACAGTAAGTGTGTAGAGCTACTGTAATCTTACGTTTGGTTGCAGACTTTGCATTTGTTGGCAGATCTGAGCACGGTTTATATTATTGTTTGTTACGGTCTTATCCAAAACTCTAGAGAAGATACGGGAGATTACAAGGAAATATTTTCTTAATAGAAAAGTGTTAGAACCAGGAGGCTTAAGTCCCCAATTACTCATTTACCCTGAGTTACTATAATAAGGACATTTCTTTTTTCAGTTTTCTTATAAGGTGTTTTTGTATCCCTTCTCTTTAGACTACGCATCTGTATTTTGCCTTTTTTGGGTGATTATATCCATGGAACAGTCTGGGGGCCTTCCTTTCTTCCTGTGCGTTCCTCTCTGGAAGTGCAGTGGTGAGCTCAGATGAAAGAATGTAACCCTGTCGGAGCTGGTGGTGGGGGGGTTGGATTCAGTAGAGGCCTGCACTCTCTCTGAACTTTATCCTGATTTTCCTGTCGCGGCTACAGCCATTGGTTTTTGTGACAGCGGGCATCGGTTTTATCCTCGTGCCTACAGTTTTAGCTCACCTTCATTTCCCCCGGTTTCTTTTCAAACAATGATTACCGTCGCTGTTGCTGAGCAGAATTCATATTAAGCCTGCACACTTAATGTACCAACCAGATGCTAAGCAGGTTTGCTAGTTAGACCAAAGCGAAATGGCCTCAGCTTACAGGCTCTGCTCATCTGTCCATCTGCTCTTCAGATCATATCAAGCCCATTTGTGTAATCGGCTTTTTTCCGACAGCAAGAGGTTGAATTGCATTGGTGAACAAGAGAGCATGGAGGTCATTGCACTTATATTCATCTTTAGAAAATGAAAATGCACCCTCCCCAAAACATATTAAGCTGTCTAGGACACTAGCGTTATGTAATGCATGTGTAAAGACGCATGCACGGATGCTTAGTTTGTCAGTTGCAGCATGCTGAGTGCAGAAAAGTTTTTTTTTTCAAAGAGAGGCTTATGATGCATTGTTACATCACTGCCTGTGGATGACATAATCAACAGGGATTTCGGAGAACAAAGACATGCGTAACTGGAACGGAAGGGGTTAACTTTTTTTAAACACATGATGATTCATTTGTGCTACAAAAATAAACACAAGCCTTTCAAATAAGGTGTTTCTTTTCTGTAAGGCGGCCACGAAAGGGACGTTTCCATCAGTTGCACGGGCTGACTCACACAGATGTTGGGGGCCTTACCAAGGGCCTTTTTTGATGCTATGTTTTAACAGAGGCAGAAAAACAGATGTTTTGCTTTTAGTAGGAGGCTATGTTTTGTTTTGTGCGGTGGTATGGTGCACTTTGAGGTATCCGAATTACTCACTGCAGTCAGCTGCATTGTGATATACCTATAGCTTACCATGTTGTGGTCTGTGCCTACACGCTGATGTTGGAAGAATCGGTTTCCCTTCACTGCGTGTTACTTGCGCATTTAAATATGACGCATGCATACAGAGGCGGTTCTGATGATATCAAAAGCAGAAGTGCAGACGGTGTATGGCTTTTGGAAATGCAGATGCTGCAGAAATTTTAAGAATTTGATGTCATCACATTGTGATGGTTAACAGGAGGTGATGAGCCTAGTGCTCATGGTCACTCGGATCACATTTTTTTGGTTACGTAATTGGCCATTTTGTCATTGTTGGATGTTGTTTTATTTATTTAAGGAGAAAATTGGAAGTGTTTTATTTGGGGATTGCACCGGGCAGTGCATACCCCAAAATAAATATCTAGTAGTCCATGTCCATAATGCAAGTTTAACAAACCTTTTTATCAAAATTTAATTAAAATGACCAATAAAATAATTTGTCATTGTTACTTTAGAGTTCTTAAAAGGAAACATAAACTACAAATTTTACAATACTTTTTTATATTGATATGTTACTGTTGGCGTTATACTTCTGACAGATTGTTTGTGTGCCATATGCATCTTCTGTAGAGTTTAAGAAGAGATCTCAATGTCACAGATTTTGCCCAGCATTGCCAAAAACCTGATATCAAACTCTTCTATTTCTCACCAAATCTTTATAGAATAAATGTGACACTGCCTGTAAAAACCATGGCTAAAGTCTCATAATGTAATTGAAACAATGAGCATCGCATTTTGATTTCATTAATTTAACTAAAAATGTTTACTTTTACATTTCACTTTCAATCTTTGACATAATCTGACTGTTAATGAAAGATATCAAGCTTATATTTTCACCGAATGTTCGGTAACACTTTACAATAAGGTTCATTAGTTAACTACATTAGTTAACATGAACTAATAATGAACTGCACAGCAATTATAAATCTGTTAATGTTAATTTCAACAATTACTAATACTTTATTAAAATCTTGTCAACATTAGTTAATGCACTGTGAAGCTTTATTTCTATTAACTACCATTAACAAAGATTGATAAATACTGTAACTAAATAAATAAATGTATTGCTCATGGTTTGTTCATGTTAGTTAATACATTAACTATTTTTAACTAATGAACCTTTTACATTATGTAGGATGATTTCATGTAGAAAAGAGTAATCACAAAAATTTCTTTAAATGGCAGGGTCACAAATTTCCTGCCACCAGCATGCATTGTTATCTTTCAGTATATTTAAATAAAAAAAATAAATTAAAATGTGTGTATATTTAAATTACTGTCGATACATTTTAAGAGAAATGATACTTAAAATACAAATAGAAAAAAATGTATTTAATTATATTGTAAGACATTGTGTAGCACAATTACATATCATAAAATGTAGCAATAATGACGTATATCTGTATATACATCCACTACTCTTTAGAGATATTTATGTCAGGCAAAGTTTTACTTTCATTCTTTTTTGGGTTTAGTGGTTCAGCATCCCTTTTATCTGGCATTTAATTAGAACTGCAGACTGCTACGTAGAAAAGCCTTTCCAAGTACTAGCTGAGGTCGGCTTCCTGCTCGAGTCAGCTGATTCAAGAAGCGTCTCTTTAAACCTTGGTCAATTTTCTTACCAAGCCAAAGAGAAGCAGTTCTTTAGAAACTTAAATATAAACATTTGTTGTTGAACAGGAAATCATTACCTCAGATGTGCAGTTCAGTTTTCATCTTTGACCAAAACCAGTGATGTTATTGTTGTTATATACCAGGTTGTTTGAATGAAATGACTTTCCATTGATGAATGCAAAGAATGCAGAAGAAAGTATCTATGCATCAGCTAATTGAAGATATTTTGGACATATAGGGAAGTTGGGGGTGGTGGTGTGCATAAGGGGGTGTACAGACACTGGCATCATGCACGGATTAAAAATGGAACTTGAAAGAATGAGGTTTAACAGAGATGAGTAATGATTTAAAATTTGTATTTGTCTGTTCTGTTTTTAATGTGTGTGTTTGGCCAGGCACGTGTAAGCGCTTGCACCCATGTGATAATGTCTTTCAATGTTACAGTGTCAAACCAAACCCCAAAGACTCATCGGAGTTTCTTTAGAAATGATTACACTACACCACCAAGTTCTCACATGGCATGTGTATTAAAGAGCAACGCCATTTCTTTTGTCAAAAGTTGAAAGCATTTGTTAAAACACTTTATTTAAAAATTAGACAATTTAAGCACCCATTTTTTAGAGCAGTTTGGGGTGGGGGGGAATTAGGAAATGTATCTGTTTGGTAATTGTCACTTTCCATTTAGATCAGAAATTAGATGTGGCAATGTTTAAAATTGCATTGTAGTTCTTAAAATAAACTTTTTACAGATTTTTAGCTTATAACTTCTCAAATGTACAGAGTTTGCACACTATTATAGTGGAAAGGTGTTAAGGCCATGTGACAGTGTGATAATGTAATTTTGCACTGTCGTTTTAAGAGAGTATATTTTATACAACCCTGACATGGGCCTTTGACTCTAAGAATACCGGTTGTGGTGAGACACATTCTAAGAACTAGGCTGAGGTTTCAGTACATTTCAGTTGATTAAAAAGAAATCAAAAGCAGGCGCAGAGAGCATGTATTCGTAGTGGAGCCAAAGAGGAGCCTGCTTAACAATTAACCCTAGAAGCTTGGAAAGAACTAGAGCCGGAACGACTTTCGATTGCTTGTATTCATTTGAGATTGTTTTTGCAGACCCGTCAATGCATTTGTCAATGTAGCTGAGGAAAAGGGCAAGTAGAAAGCTGAGGTTGAATTTTCCCCTCAGGTTTGGTTATACTCTCAGGCGTGTAGTGTGGTGGGGAGACATACACCATCTAAATTTGGGGCAACACCGCCAGTCTGAGAATGGGTACCTGTCACCATGTTTGACCTTGTTAGCTCTATCTGCTTAGAATTACGCAAATGGCTACAGTGTTGAAATGATTATGTCGCAATTGGCGGTTCACAGGGGAATAGATGCTAATGCCTTTAGTTGGCAGCTTGCAGATCTCTTTAAAGTAGTAAGCATATGATGTGTTCATATGAGGAGAGCCAGTGGCGGCCGGCACACGATGTGAAGCTCGTCACAACATGTATGTAGCATGTCATGTGTGTTGTTCGTCATTTCAAAATATTTTATGTGCATCACGTTTAATGTCAAAGTGCCTACTGCAGACACTTCGAACGGGTTTATGATTTAAAGACGCTTATGTTTGCCAAAAACTCTTACCCCGGATTTCCACCGACTGCGGAGCGGCTGCAGATCAGCTCCGCTGCGTTACGTCTCCGCACTCTGCCGTCCGCCAATACCCACCAGTTCCGTTTTTGTTGCAGAGCGGCTGCGTGCTGAAGTGACGAGGTCTCGCAAATTCACGTGATGATCGCGCGATACCTAGTTCTGTCTCTGCCCATTATGCCGTTGAATTATGACGTTTTTACAAACCAGCCCAGATCACAACACGAGATCTCGCGTAGACAGAGCAGTACATCAAATCCATCCAAAATTCAAAAAATAAGAAGGCTGCTAAAACATTTATATATGCTTTATCTGTAATGTATTTATTTGAAACTCCCCTGGCTCTGTTCCTGTCTATTATTTGTTGTTTTTGTATTAATGACTTTATTTGTGTGTGTTTGTAATGTTTGTATTGCAAAGATTTAATAAAAAAACACGAGTTCTCGTGAATTCAGGTATAATCACGCGATAAAGTCATGGCTCCGCCCTGCGGAGCTGTCCGGCATCCGTCAAAAGTAGAAGCTCTGCGTATTTGTGACGGAGGGCTGCGGATGGCCGGAGCTGTGACGGATTCGGAGCGCAGTCAGTGGAAATACACACATTGACTTGAATGGAAACCGATTGACTCCGCCGCCGTTCCGCAGTCGGTGGAAATCCGGGGTTATGTGTAATCACAGTTTAGTGTTAAAGGAACAGTATGTAGGATTGTGGCCAAAACTGGTATTGCAATCACAAAACTTGTGGCTAAAACTAGTACTGCAATCACAAAACTTGTGGCTAAAACTGGTACTGCAATCACTCAGCTGGTGGCCAATACACAAAATGACAACATAAACATCAGTTGAGGGCTGCAACTCCACTTTTTAAATCGTAATATCCTGGCCAGACCTGTGTTGTCAGTGATATAAGTATTTGAAAGGAAAATTATTTCTTAATGTCTAGTGACATATCAGGGCCATTTTATGATTAATTTATATACATTTCTTACATACTGTTCCTTTAAGTTAGTGTCTTGAGAGTATTTTTTGTGAACATGAGCATTTTTTTTCATATACCCTTTTGACGCATGGGCAGCTGGCAGAAATTTTGACAAGACGGATGATGCACATGGTTTACATGACGCAACAAACACATATTTTGACATGACGAGCAACACACGACACTCTGAACACATATTTTGAATTCACACCCCTGGGACGCCACTGAGGAAAACATAGGCTGATTTTCACATCAATATCTCACAAACAAATATTGGCACAAAATTTGTAAGCATTGGTGCTTGAATAACAACGCACACTTATTTTTCCATTGGCTTGTTTTTCCATGTTTTCCATCGACTATGTTTCAGTTAGTCTGTGGACGTAAACATGGGGAAGCACCTAGAAATGTACCGACGATTCTGCAATAACCACGGTGTTATAGAAACTTTCCAGCGTTTTCTTTCTTTCAGCAATACCGAAAACACAACAGAAACCTAGAGCAACTCATTTGTAGCATTTATAGAGATTAAAGCATGCATCGACATTCGTGGTGCTGAGAGGAAACTGTCTGTCTGTTTAACTGTATTTATACGGCTTTTCTGGTGAACTTTTCGCCCACTGAGAGGAAACTGCTTTTACTGTAGATGTTTGCTATTGCGTTAAGACTCATTATTCTGATTCCTTAGAATAGACTTTAGAAAAATGTGATATTGCACTCTGGATCAACAACAGTCAGCCGTTTATATCACTAAGGTACATCACCGACCGGCAAACTTATGCTAGTGCTAACTAGTACACAAACCGCTGACCCAAACAGCAAGTGGCTGGACGCTAACGAGCTCTTTCTGAAGAAACGGCTCTGATGAAAATGTTTGATCTATGCCTGTGTGTGGGTCAGTACCTTGTTCTACCCATGAGATCTTTAATGTGGAACAGAAAGGAATGGTACATAAGATCAGCGTGCAGGCCATTAGCCATGCAGTCATTAGCCAGCTCAACTCATGCCATAGGCACTTTGATTTTGACGTTTTTGATAGAAACAGAATCGTATATATAGTTAATAGCTAAAGATGTGCGGGGAGAAGCTTGGGGAAGCAGTCCTAGACTTGTCAAATCAAAGCTTCTAGTGAACTTTCCAAAAATTAAATCGGAAAGCAGAGGTCAGATCCCCACCCAATCCCAACATGGCCACAAGCTCTATTTGCTATTTCTACAGCTGCAGGAGCATCTTAACAAAGAGGCCCAGGAAGGGATGGCAACCAGGCCTACACTTGCATTGAAAAGGAGCCTAACCGATTCCCGTCAGCGAAGCCCGAAAAGTCGTTCTGAAGGAACACCAAAAGCACTTTGTAAAACATTCAGTTGTTCTTCGGTTCTCCCCACCACAGAATATCCTTGAGGCCTATGATACTTGGCAATTTGTTCACCCGCAACAGCAATTCGCAACCGTGATGCAATGGCTCACTTGGCTTTAGAAATTTGCAGTTCTTTCTCACGCTGCATTTCATTGGATTTGGTATCACTTGCCATCCTCTTGCATGGAGATATGAGTGTGGTCACTGGCTGCACTTCTGAGACAGGCAGCTAGCATTGTTTTTTTTTATCGGAGACACTCCTGCACCACGATTTCTAGCCGAAGAGTACACTGAAGTTTCGTAAACAAAAAATGCACTCAGGCATAGTGACTCATCCCTGATCCTGTTGTGGGGACGTATGTGTTTGACAGGATGTGTAGTGTGTCGTGGGAAGCAAGCTGTTTGATGTCTAAATGTAAGATCTGTATTGGGGCCAATCCTATTCTCCGTCCCAGCACCACCTCAGCCAAGCTCGCCCCCTCTCGCTTCCTGGAGCTGTCTTAACATCACATTCTCTCCCTTTACACACCAACCGCACACCCCTGTCCAAAAACACACGCCGTGAATGCCATTCTTGAGGTGTCCCAATGTTATCCACAACCCCAGGAATGGAGCCACAGCACACCAACGCTGTAAATACTTTACTGTTATTGTGTTGCTGGATTCCTTTTGATGGCATGTCTTAATTCAACAGAGGCAGATTGTTGGATTATATGCCCTGTTGAACGGCAGATGTGTCACATGAAACATAAGAAGAGGATAAGACAGTGAAATCGACAGAGCAGCCAACATCAATCATTAGATGAATTTCAATATTCTAGGAGAAGTGTCAACTACTGAAAAGCACTGTGTGAGATTTGACCATGGATTGCATTGCACAATCATGAAGTGGGAAAACAACTTGAAATATACCCACATTACAACATTTTCCTGAAAAACAGCATCAGGTCTGCTGGTCTGTTCAAGGGTTGTGTGTCATATGCACCAGCTGCTGCTGTTTTTCTTTGTGTGTCCCTGTGTGTCAAGTGTGTGATGAGAAAGGGAAAGAGAGAGACAGGTCAGTCATGGGCAATAGGCCGATGTAAAGTGATCAACATGTGTGTGTTTTCCAGTAAAGCACACTCAAATCCCCCACCCACTCCCAATTTCTGGGCAGTCTGCAAAATGATCACACTGAATCATCGGCGTGGACACTGAATGCATATTACTGTAATCTGCAAATGATGAAGTATGTAATAAATATGCTTTTGGCAGGGAGGATTTTCAGAAAAGTTGCAGACAAACAACCTAAGAAATCACTTTCTTCCTTAAGCAAATTTTAAACAGGCTTATAATTGATCCCAAATGTAAACATATTCATTAACCAAATGATGGAGTAATGATGAAAAAGCCAAACCAGCAATGATAGCTAGCTAATTTAGATATGTCTGATCAAATACAGGCTAACTCTGTTAAATAGTACATGACAGTATTAAGAGGAATTGCTGAGGTGAGGACTTTAAATGTGACTTATGTCTAACCTTTGAATCCAAGTCAGTGTCAGACCAGGAAGAAGGATGATGTTTGTCAGCAGTCGTCCAATGTAATTTTGTATTATAGATTTTGTATTAACATTTTTAAGGTTATGGACACTTACAGAATCTCTTGGATCCACTTGATGCTTACGTCCTACTTATACCGTACAGCTGACGTCTGATGTAATTCTAATGTAATTTTCTATTTCTATGTTAATAGATTTTAAGTGCTGCCTTTCTTGGCCAGGGATCATTTGAAAAAGAGACTATAAGTCTCAATATGATTTCTCCTGGTTAAATAAAGTTAGCAAATTTGCTTTGAGCACATTGGTCCAGCAGAGTCTTTAGTGCCATTGACTTTCTAAGCTAGTAACAGATGACTTCTCAGGACTTTCCCTGCATCTGAAATCGCATACTGTGACAGTAGGTCCTAATTTATATGAAATACATACTAATTGACAGTTAAAACAGTAGGTACTAAATAGTAAATATGGATTCGGATGTACTACATTTACGCTATCTTGATACTGTACATCACACATCATCATGTCAACAAGTTAGTCATAACTGGAATGACGTTAATCAAGTGCAATTTAACTACAAGGGACAGCTGTGTAATATATGTATTTGCATTTGAATAGAGCCGTGTTACCTCTTTTGGACGTTTTGTTCTGTCCTTCTTCCTCGAATAACTGCTCTCCCAGGGACTCATGGGAAAGTAAAGTGTCCATTGAATGAAGACTTCGAGATCTTGCCCAAAGTAGTAGGTCATCCATGTACTTTTTGGTTTTGGATGCAGCATTTGTCTTAAAGTGCCCATCTTATGACTGCTTTTCCACAAGTTAAATAGGTGTATGAGTTCCATAAAACATGTTTCAAAAGTTGTTTGCTCGAAATGGCTTGTAGGAAAGGATTGTTACCCATCTCTAGTAGCCTCTGTTTCAGTGCATTTCAGATTGTGCCGTTTTGATGTGGTCATTACATATTTATGAGCTTCTGCTCCTTTGGCCACGCCCCACTACTAACGTCATGTGTGGATGCGCAATGGTATCGTGAGCAGTACAGACTGTATTATTATATTTATATATCATATATTGTTATTAACAATTATGTATTGCCAACAAACAAATCAAGCATAAAAGTATCACAAATAAGTACACTCCAGGAGAAGAAACTCATGACACATAATGATTCCTGAGTAAATTGTGATGTAGCAGTCTCAACAATACACTCGTTTTGCCCTGGACAATGCTAACATATTCCCGTTATAAAACATTTTCAAACGCATTGTTTTCGCAAATTACAGAAATTAAGACCCGGCGGGGGATGTATACTGCTTGTGGACAGCATGCTAATTGCTAGAAGCTAGCGGGAGGTCCGCCATATCTTGGGAAAGTGATATAGACGTGGGGGTGCGTTAGGCTCATCGGAAAAGATGGGTCGGTAAGGCCCAGTCTTGGTTAGTTTGGCAAAACACTATTACTTAGTAAGTTCATGTAGAATTG
This sequence comes from Paramisgurnus dabryanus, assembly GCF_030506205.2. Lineage (NCBI taxonomy): Eukaryota > Metazoa > Chordata > Actinopteri > Cypriniformes > Cobitidae > Paramisgurnus > Paramisgurnus dabryanus. The sequence goes on along the minus strand of NC_133358.1, from coordinate 24,622,572 downwards.
TAAAATAAAGCAGTTAAATGTTTTTTTTAACTTTCGAAAAGTACGGTAGCATCGTCGTTCTCAATGGCAAATGACTGCTAAAACACACACACGTTCACCCACTCGACGTGCACAAATTCGTGGGCAGGATGATGTCAGTTTTTAACGCTGCTAACAATATCTATATAGCCTACTGTCTACAAACATTAATAATATTAACATTACTATACATCATTTAAAAGGTCCATGGGTTTTGCATCAGTGTATGGTCTCTGTTTTGAGATACAGATGCTCTAGCATCCTAAATGTAGTATTTTGTGACAGATGACAACATGCAGAATATAAACGTGACTTCTTACCTTTGTGTTGATATAACGATCGCGAATCGAATCCAGTCTGTTTCAGATGTGTGAATAATCCATTAAAGTCCAATAAAATACATCCAATGACCATTTTTGTCCACAAATGCGTATAATCCGTGACATATAGATATATAGTCTGTTGTTTTTATCAGATTTTACATGAACGTCTTGTAATAGAATATAATATCGCCTACAATCTGAGGACTATTTATGTTGTAACACACTGTATATGAGATTAAACTTTAGGTTCCAGTAAACACATAATTTTGTTTATAAAAATAGGCGGGAGTATAATCCATAATATCCAAATAGCGCTGTTATTTCCGTGAGACATGATAACAGTATAGAGCAGTGGTTCCCAACCTTTTTAGCCCTAAGTACCCCCACAGCCCTATCAGTAAGGCTCAAGTACCCCTTCATCGAAACTAAACCAAAGTTGTGTTTTAAAGACAAATAATTAGTCATTTTTATTAATTAATTAATTTTAAACATTAAAGTAAAAAGCACTGACTGATGAAGCATGTTTATTTCAACAAACCACTACCATTGCGATCAGTGTTTGCATTTTATCAGCTCATTTGCATTTTAAAAGACACACCCAAAAACGGCACATTTTGCTCAGGCCTACAAAATGGCAATTTTGACATGCTATAATTAATTATCCATAGGGTGTTTTGAGATAAAACTTCACAAATGGACTCTGGGAACGCCCAAGACTTATTTTACAAATTAAAAAAAATTCATCATATGACCCCTTTAAGGGCCAGATTTACTAACAGCTTGCGCAAACCATCATTTTGGGGTTAAATAATGACTGAACTTACTAAAGACACGCAATAGATATTTAGCTCTGAAAAGGTGTTATTTTTTGCGACTTTATTGCATATGCATTTGTGGAAGTTTTCCTACATTAACATTAATGCGAGGAGAGGAGGAACATACTTTAAAATAAATATAGTTTGCCAAGCCATGCTATGTTTAATTTGCTGGAGAAAAGAGGAGGAGAAGTCACGAGGAGAAGTAAAATCAGGCATTTCAAAACTTATTTTACCCTTCATCTTTCGTCCTCCGGTTCATAGTGTAATTTTACTTAGCTGGAATTTCACACTCCGCAGTCCGCATTTTCATTGCGATGTCCTGCCGAGGTCTCTTATTTGCGACCCTGTACTAATTTGCGCTGCTCTTAGTAGATTGCAGTGGTCATTAGAGAAATGTGCTTATGTCATTATTGTGCCTGTGTATTTTATTTGCGCCTTTGTAGTAAATCACACGCAAATGTTTAACTCCGGCGCTTATTTGGAATTGAGCTCTCACGTCCTTTTTAGTAAATGACCTAAATTTACTAAAATCTCAATTTAAGTTACTGATAATTAAAGTGTGTTCAAATATAAAGAAAAACAAAATGTGTTAAGGCATTCTCTATAAATACAAAAGACATCATACGGGACAAAATATGTTTGCCAAAAACAATGCAAAAGGTTTTTTTGCATAATTTGAAAATGAAACGGCAGCGGGAATGAATATTATAACATTATTTAAACTTTAATTATAGTTAATTATCTTTGTGTCTTTAGAAACTATTCAGGTTCATTAAAAATAGTCAGATCGTTCTTGAGATGGACATCGCTATTGCGTTTTGGATCATGCAGCGCATTTACTCTTGACGCTAATTATATTAATGATAAGATTAAAATTACAAAGTTGTCCTTTTTACAATGCTTTCCTCACAAAAATCAATCGTAGGTCAATGACTGGACAAACGAAAGACATTTTTATTAAAAGTAAATGAGATCAAAGCAAAATGTAAATCTTTTCGCGTACCCCCTGGAAACTCTTCACGTACCCCCTGGGGTACGCGTACCCCCGGTTGGGAATCACTGGTATAGAGGATATCAACGAAGTTACTGCTCCCTTGCATACCTGGTGGGTGGAGACCTGCGAGTGGGGTGGTGGGCGGGAAAATTCAAATGGAATGTGCAACAAGGCTAGTACGTCACAACGGAATTGATTTTAAAATCCGTGCAATCTGAGACTCAAGGCAGAGGACATTCCGAAACCTGTATCTCACACAAAACAGCATGGATGGATTTTTTTCCAAGTTTATATGCGTGTGGAAGCACCAGAGACACAAAAGAACACCCCAAAACCCAGAAAAAGTTAGTTTTTCATAATATGGGCACTTTAAAAATCTCATCCTCTCTGAGATATAAAGCGAACGAACCACATACTCAGGCAAGCCATGAACAGGGCTGTGTTAGATGAGTTTGAGATGACCATGCAAATCATGTCAACTGCCAAGTGAGTTTTATATTTTATGGCAATGAGCCAAGTTTTAATGTCTTCTCATGTTCTGAGGGATTCAGGAAGTATATACTCTGTTTACAGGAAGCTTGGCCCCTGAGGTGGACAACATAGACACATTTGATATATTGTATGTAACACCATCTTAATCCCTTGCTAGATAAATATTTAATGTACTGGTATTAGAAATAACCGAGGATGTATTTATAACAGTCATCAAGCTATTAAATAATGCATGTTTGGCGCTGATAAACATCAGTTTTTGTTTCATCAATAGGCCATCGTTTCATTTCATACTATTAAAACCGTGAAATTTCAAGTGGGTTAGGAAAAACATCAGATATGTTAAGTCAATTTAGCATTAAAATCAAGCATAATTTCTGAGCATCCAATCTGCTCTTGAAATGCAGATGGTCAATAAAATGGTGTAGTTAAAGATCCCTTCGAATATTAGCCTGAAATCTGTCTCATGAGTTTAGCTTTTACGGTTTCTTATTAAAGCCTGTTTTTGGTTGTGCAACTGCTCTCTCGACTGGTAGTTTATGAGCCTTGTTGGTAAGGGTAACAAGATAATGGAAACTAGAAAAAAGGAGAATCAATAAATGGCACAAAGCAGGATATTGAATAATTGAATCGTTCAATCATGCTATAAAAGGCCTCAATACAAAAGACTGAATAGGTATTTGATTTCAAAGGGTCCATTATGGCTGTGTAAGGAAGTGAGCACTGGTGATCCCTCACCTATTCATACAACGTAAAACCAAATGAGCTTAAACAAAAGTAACCAATGATTCTCAGTTGGTCCAGACAGGGATGGCATGTGAAATTATTTCTTGATTATTTATGCAGATTTGTTGAGAGTACTCAACTTAGTCATAAAAGCAATGTTTCTCAACCTCTCAGTTTCTCTCCTTGCGTTTAGGTTTATGGAACCCAAGTTTGGCTCCACTGCTGCTGGGAATGAAACCAGTGAGGCGTAGGCTCAAGAAACTCAAAAATTCCCCTTCTGACTTTACAGTGACGTTCAGCCTCAGCTATTTGACCAGCCATTGTGCGTCTGCTGTCTGATAGCATACTGAAGATATTTCTATCCTGTTCAGTTTCTTTACCCTTTCTTTCCAACTCTTTCTGCCTTGGGGGAGGGATTTAGTTGCCAACCTCTTGGGCTGGAACCTGAGAGGTGCTGGTAATTCTGAGCTGGTGTAAAGCCAAGGCCCAGAATCTCTGGTTCAGACTTCAAATAAGACACTGCACTATTGTGTCCGTACCTTACTTTTAACCAGCCAGCCTTCCCCTTGGTCTTCCTGTTGCACCAGGAGATGACACCAAATACGCGTCTTTTCATCTGCCAGTTGCATGCATGCAACCAACGTTGAATGCAGGAAAAGAACAACAGGAATGATGAAGAGTAGCTATGATTCATTGCATGAATGCATGGCATCAGCTCCAAAAAAAAGAAAGACAAAGGGTGGGGCTTGTTTGAAAGATACGGGCATACAAGTTGTTAGGGGATTTTTAATAAGTAAAATTCGAAAAATGATTCATGCATCTGACGATTTTTTGTCTCTGTCAGCCACTCTTGACAGAGATGGCCAAGCATTGGCTGGGTTCATTAGGACGAGCAGACGGTTCAGAAACGCACTTCGGCTGTCAGCGTTTAACACCTCGCCCAGATGAGCACCGCCTGTCCGTCTGCTCTCTTGCAGGGTGCTGTTGGAACGCAGCGCTTCGGTACGGAGTTGTCTGCGAACATTCTCCCTCTCTCCACGCTGCGGCTGCATCTGTCAGCATATCGCTGCCTGCTCAGGGATTTCACCTCATGCAAATGAAGGGCCCGTCCACGGCATGACTCAGAATCTCCATTTCAAACCCCAACAGACACACACACATACACAAATAAACCTCTACAGAAAGCCCTGAATCGCACACTTCAAACCACCGACTTGGTGCTTATGTAAACTCGAGTCCCGGTTGTACATGCTTTGCTGGTTACAGATAAACTAGTCTTCACATGACTGGTTAAAACACGTGAAAGTGATTTTTACCCTTTTAGATTTTACATATAAATCATTCCGGTGCTGGTTTATGAGTAATTGCTGTGATGTTGGTTTTAGCTACTAACATTATCGCACCTTACCTGTTGTATGTAGAAAAAAACCATGGCCTACATGATGTCAGTTTTTCCATTGCTATTAATGCAGAACTGGATCAGGGATGAAATGCCATTCTGGGTTTTATGCTGGGTCTGGGCAGAACAAAAAAAAAATCTGTTTAGCCTTTGTTGCAATTAATGTTATAATATTTGATTTATCATTACGCTAACTTTCTTAAAATGATGTAACTTCACAATAACATCTAGGTTTCAGCCATTTTTAACATGTTGTTTAAATGACCCAAACTTAGCAGCACCTCTACGTGACCAACAAGAATTTTATGTTAATATTTTTTATTGAGGTTAGGCATGGGACTAGGAATGAGATATGGCTATACTCTAAAAACAAACGGTGCTAAATAGCACTAAAAGTTGTTCTTGGCTCGTAATCATACACAGATATGTACACTAGATGTCGCCTTGGCTACGGCAATTTATTGCAACCATTGTGTCAAATACAGATGCCATCTTGAAACAGGGGAGCCCTGCATCAGCATCATTGTAGGCAATGGTGTAACAGAAATAAAATCACTATAAATCATCATGAATGCGATTTTCTAGGTTTTCTTTTGGTTTGTTGCAACAGTCAGACATGTATTTAGCATTGAATCCAGAAAAAAAATAAAGTTCTTTTGATATTATGAAAATCTACTTTTTCTTACTATAATGCATAGTGCTAGTAGGCCTTACATCCATACGCAGCGCAAAAGTCTGGCATCGTCCATGAATTTGAAGTACAGGCAGAAATATCAGCGTTACCTACTTCCTATGACAAGACCCCTGTTCCAAGATGGCGGCGGTTTTGACGCATGCTTAGAACCCCAAGGGGACATCTAGTGTATATATCTAATATGGTAATCATAGAGGAACCATTTTAAGTGCCATATAGCACCGATGACGTACCTGTGTAGTACCATTGGTGTAGAACCATATGTGGTGCTATACAGTAATGGTGCTATATGACCCCCGTATGGTTCTTCATAGGTGCTTCATAGGTGCTATATAGCACCAAAAATGGTTCCTCTATGATTACGAGTCCAAACCCACTTTTAGTGCTATTTAGCACCGTTTGTTTTAAGAGTGTATGATTGTTTGACAGGAATGTTGTTCCAGGACCAAGGATGTAGATTAAGTAACACGTCTTGGATTTTCTATGTTGTTGTATTCAAGCCATCAAACGTGCAAATGCAGCCATTGCTAATGTTTAACAAGTGCCTGCTTTAGCTTTATTAGTTTATAATGAGTCAATAATTTAATTAATCCAAGTGGATTTACCAAATGAGATGGGATTAAGTTAATTTGCATGTGATGCCAATTACATCATCAGAGCGGGAAAGAGAATTCATCAGGAGAATTTCCTCCAAGTCTTGCGTCAGCACAATAACTTAGAACCCTAGACCAGATGTCTATATAAACATACCCCTGTTCTTCTCCATCTGTCTTATTTCACCCTTTTATATCATTCTGTTCTGTTTGTCATTGTACTCTTTTATCCATTACTCTTCTGTAGTCATATAATTTCCCTGTTGGAATCTGTATAGTTTTTTCCCCCTGGTGATTTATTTCTTCCATCAAAAAGCCAGATCTTTATCATGACCTAACCAGCACCCACATGTCTGTTTTTGTACCTGTTTTTTTGTTTACAAAACACTTGGAATTATCCCTCCATAACGGCTGGGTCAGAGTGTTTTTACAGTGGTGAGGGCAACAGTTTTAATTGTAAACTAATCGTGTTTGGCATTTAGCGTTTACACATTTGATGCATCATAACCGGATTAGCCGAGCCTTCACAATTACATCACCTGCTGATTTTTCTAACTGAAATTCTGATCTAACTGATGATCCAGTCCAGTGCAGTCTATAATACAGAGAAAAGAATGTAGTTGTATACCTATGTGGATAAAACCAGAAATGTCTTGCAATAAGTTGCTTTCTTCAAACCATGTGTAGAGCATGTTCAGTGCAGATGACATGAACTGCCCAATTGTGTTGTGATTGAGAACTGGCAACCATTAAAAACAGAATGTTAGAGAAGGAAATGACCCACTCTTGAGTTTAGGTGGGTGTAGGAGGAAGCAGTATAGAGTGGGCGAGAATGGAGGCACACCTGTCACATGTTGGCGACGGCGTGTGGTGCTAATCCTAATCTGTGGTTCGCCCCCACTTCCCTACCTACTGTATGCTTTGCCACCACCCTGCATTTCTTTCAACTAAACATGGAAACACAATAGTTGTTAGTTTCCAAGAAGGTGAAAAATACTAAGATTTTAGATTTTTTTCTGTGGTGGTCAAAAGGTTGCCCTTGAGCAAGGCCCCTGTCCTCCAATTCTTCCTATGTGCTGCAGTGATAGCGGCCCACTGCTCTGGATGTGTGTGCGTTCACAACTTGCTGTGTGTGTGTTCACAACTCTTATTGGCTAAATGCAGAGGTCACCTTCCAAGTATGGTCTTTATGTCATGTTTACTAGGGGGTCTTGGGTAAAAAAGGGTCCTAAATTTACTAAGGCTTATCTAACCCTTATTTGTGAAACTGGGCCTTAATGTGTCATCATATGTGTCCTTTTTTCCTTTAGTAAAAGCTTCCCACCAAAAACATATGCATAACATACTACAGATCTTCTTCAGACCTACGCTTGTCCATTAGACATTAAAGGATTAGTCAATTTTCTTTAAAAAAAATCCAGATAATTTACTCACCACCATGTGATCCAAAATGTTGATGTCTTTCTTTGTTCAGTCGAGAAGAAATTATGTTTTTTGAAGAAAACATTCCAGGACTTTTCATATTTTAATGAACTTTAATGAACCCCAACACTTAACAGTTTTAATGCAGTTTAAAATTGCAGTTTCATAAGACTCTAAACGATCCCAAACAAGGCATAAGGGTGTTATGTAGCGAATTTTTGGCAAGAAAAAAAAATGCACTTTTAAATGCGTAATCACATAGGAAGGTCATGTGTTACATATATGACAAATATCCATTTTAAAGACATTAATTATTCTCATTCGAATAACAACAGCTTCCGAACGGACTTCTTTCTCCACACTTGTAAACACTGGGGCAAAGTTTCGCATACGTCATCCGTGACCTCTTGACGTAATGACATATTACGTGAGGTCGCGCTGGCGCATCACGGGACCGGAAAAAGACGAGAAGTTGTGGTTTAAAAGTGCATATTTTTTATTTTCCTTGCCAAAAATGACAAACATTTCGCTAGATAAGACCCTTATGCCTCGTTTGGGATCGTTTCCAGTCTTTTGAAACTGTAATTTTAAACTGCATTAAAACTGTTAAGTGTTGGTGTCCATTAAAATGAGAAAAATCCAGGAATGTTTTCCTCAAAAAACATAATTTCTTCTCGACTGAACAAAGAAAGACATCAACATTTTGGATGACATGGTGGTGAGTAAATTATCTGAATTTTTTTATAAGAAAATTGACAAATCTTTTCCTGGATGGGGCTTACTGTAAGTCTAGTCCAAGATGATTGGGCTGTCTTAATTTAAACAGTTTGCACTGCAATATCTTTAAAAATATCAGTGCCATTGTCCCAAGATCAACATGTTTTTGTAAGGTTTATTTGTAAAAACTACCTAAATGTTCTAATATAACTAAGGCCTAGTCCTGACTTCTGAGAAATCGCTAAATGTACTTGCAAATATTAGAGGTCTGTTTGTCTTTTAAATCTTGTCGGCCTATGCTTCTTCAGGTGGCACAGTTACCACGATGCAACCTCAGGTATTGCTTTTTAAAAGTCATGAAAGACTCAATTTTTCTCATGAAGCATGAGATGATGAATTAGCAAGCTTTTAGATATAAAAACGGCCTGGGAAAATGAAGATCACTCAGTTCACACAGGGAGATGGGAAAACTGCTGTTTGTGATAGTGGAGTGCCAGAACACACCACATGGCTAAATAAGGAAAGTAAAACGAGATGTTTTGAGGGATCACATATGCTAGCTGAAAAATTTCTGATTTATTTGATGCTATAAGACCCTACAATATAGGAAACTTTGACTAAACCAAGTGTCGCTCTTGGAATCACTTGGATATTATATGTCAGATTATCTTCTTATCTATTAATTAATTGTTTAAACATTTAATAGTATTTGCAACCATTTTAAGAATGAACAATTGGCATCATCACAACTCAAGTTGGTTTGCCCATTCGTGACTGCAGGCAGGGTCCCCTGTGGTCCTATTCAGTGGTGGAGTCCTCAAGGTACCACATCACACAGGCATAATCAGACAGAGATTTAAGGAACGCAGAACCACTAGCCTACATGTGTGTAAACCAGAGGCTTCGCTTTGATGTAGTAGCCATGGGGCCTGCATTTTGAATCCCAGTGTACCTCACTCTTCATAAACCCCTCCGGTTCTGTCGCTGTATTGGAAAGGAAGGAAATGTTTTGTCCTGAATAAACCGGATAAAGCTTGTTCATGTAGGTTTTTTAGCAACATGTGGAAAGCATCTTTTCTCAGAGCAGTCAGCAACTACGTTTATCCTTACAGATGCAAAATAGCACATGCTTATTGAGAATCAATAAAGGCAGCACTTTTACCACTCAGAGCAGATGTTATTATTGGATATAAGCATTTACTGTAAAGTAAATAAACAATTGTGCGGGTGTTGTGATAGACTTACTTGAAAGAGACTCCTTTATCAACATTTTACAGCCCACCTGTCAAATATATAATCTGCATCTCTAGAGTTCCCTCTAGAGACAGTTTATGCATATTCATACTCATATCTTATACATACTGTATTGTCTATCCTTATTATACTTTATGCATATGATGTAGCTTGTTAATTGTCTTATAAATATGACGATTAATTGCCTGTTTTAGGACTTTGACGATTATGATGATTAATTGTTTGTTTTATTTTTTTGACATTTGATTCTCATACATTTTTTTTTTTTTTTTTGATTGTTTGTTGTTGAGAAAATCTTTTACCTTATTTGAATGCTTATATTGTCTTGTTTTGAATAATTTAAAGTCATCTTGAGGCCTTTTTGAAAATCTGTTGAGGCTCCTTGGTTGAGAAACACTGCACTGTAGTGTACTGTAGTTTATTTTTACATTTGTTACTTTTATTTATTGGGTATTTTAATCATATTTTATCATTATACATCTTATCAAATATTATTTCAGGGGTTGTTTTACCCCACTCCCATCTGACTGTGCCATTGTTCTACAAAAAAATAAAACAAAAAAAATCAATATTTTCTATTTGGTTTCAGTAGATTTAACCAGATAAAATTTAGAAAGTGAATGATGAAACTTGCTTTAGGCAGTGTGTATGAAATAATTTGATGGCGAATGACTGCTAGAGAGAAAATATGTAGACGAGAGAAAGGGTGAAAGGCAGAAAAGAAAATGCATGAAAGGGGGGCATGAATAATGCTGTTAAATACAGGACTCCCAGAGCCTGAAGATGTTGGCTTGCGTCTTCCAATCTAATGTCAAGAGTTTAATGGAGAGTTGTTACCTTTATTTTCAAATGCATCAGATTACAAGGTTATGGCGCAATCTTCCTTTCCCGCTCTACGCTTCTCTTACTGCCCATATCTTAGACATGATGGCTTTGACCCGGTGAGTCCTAGAGATTGGCCACACAGTGGGATCTGGGATTTGGATACCTCAGAGGAATATTTTATTGCTCAGAGGTTACACTTTCAATGCTCGAGAGGCTTTAAGTTGTCTGTTTGATTTAAGATATCAACTATGTCTAAGATGTTTGTCCTAAAATTCCTATTGATGACAGGTTCTTACAGGCAATAAGTGCTGAGATGAAACCATAGATGAGACACATGTGAGATTACTGAGGTATGTTTCTCAGGCAGACAACTTCCATCTAATCCAATTATTGTGTAGGACAAACAATTACGACTAAAGAAGAGATCTCATTATATCTGCTTTGGGACAGGAAATGGGGTCTGGAAAGGGTCAAATGCCATTTCAACACAGATCTCCCTGAAGGATTTGGCCTTGGCACAGAGCCACAACCGTGCCCAATCTGTCTCTCCATTAGGTTTTGAGGCAGTTGGCTTTTTCTTCCTTTTATTGCTAAGCTCTGCGATTTTTGTTGCTCATGGGGTTTTGATCCTGTTATACTGTTGAACATAAAACAGCCACAGTCTGGTACGGATGAGATACTCTTTGGGCGACGTTGTTGCTCATAGCTATAGTCTTAATTTTAATGAATATAAAGATGCGTGAATCTGTTCACCATCTGTGGCAGACAGCAGGTTCATCCCTCTAGTTACAGAGCCGTGAAGGATTTGTTTTCTAGTCTGATGATTTATTAAGTCTGAACTGGTGTGATTGAAAAGTCTCACAAACATGGCTGATTCATATTCACGGGTCAGTTGCTGTTTGCGTGTTTAATATGCATTTAAATTAAAAAATGACTCGTGTTGCATGCACTGTGTGTTTGAGTGACAGAGAAACTTGCTTCTTTATTCCTTGACTCTGTTGGTAAAACAATAACAGATGACCTTGACAAATACTTGGTAAAGGGAAAAACACTTCAATCCACACTTTTCTTAATAGTGCATTAATAATTTAAGTTTAGTGTCTTGTTTTCCACTCATTTACAAGAAAACATGTCAGACGCACTAGAGGGTTTTGCATCGGAGCTCTTCATATATTTTTACATTTACTGACATCAAATATTGGTATAGTTTTCATAAAAATCCAACAAAATTTTGTGTGATTTATGCCTAAAACAAGATTGTTTGAGGAAAAAATAATCCCTTTTTATTTTCGTACCCCATTGGCAATTGTTTTGTTCAAGCAAAAACTTGAATTTTGTTACATTTCAAAACAAGACCTGATTTCTTACATCAAATATCTTCGAGACAAAATATACATTTTTAAAATATTATTTGCATTATGTACTCTTGAGGATGTGTGCTCTTGATCTCGTCAATCATACTGTCTGAAAAGTAGCTGCAGGTATCACTTTCATGGTCTTCAGTTGTCCTGTGTTTTTTGGCTTTTCCACAATGACAGACACAAACACTTGTCTCACTGAATGATGTATGAGGAAGGAAGCATGGGTGCTTTCCTGAGTGAAGAGGTTCCTATCGAAAATTCATGAGATCAGATGTTTTTTTGTGATCACAGAAGTTGTAGGGAACTTGTTCCTCAGCAACACTGGAGAGAAGATAGCCGGCAAAATGACTCCTTTTGTGCTTACTTGATATCTTCAAAAGAGAAGTATGACTAATTCCTTCTCCAAAATCATTTAGGTCAGCTGGCTCTGCATTAGATCATCTTCTGGGCTCATGCTCAATTCTAAGAATGTTATGACAGTATCAGACTTGACACGAAACGTAGGCTGAACACCTGTTTTTTGCCTTACAAGGCTTTAAAAGCTGTCTGTCTGCAATTCTACAAGGTCTCTTAGATCCCTGTTTGAGAGTTCTGTCCATATTTTGCATCTTTGCTCAAATTTACTGTCCTTTCAATTGTGACTGTACCCATCCTAAACTTGCAACACTCTACTCCAAACACCCTTTTCCACAGGAAGTCTTGTAGGGTTCGGTTAGACCATTGTGCCCTGAACTGACAACCACCAACATTGCTTCATCTGTTAGTACTGTTGTGTCTGGCATATTGGACCGATGCTCCACAGGAAGGACAGAAATAGAGGCGAAGGAAGCGGTGGGCTCATGTAGTTGTGAGCGAGTACTGCATATCACAGGCCTGTTGGGTTGTTGAACGTTTGAAGCTGTTAGCCGTTGGACATGTTAGCCGTTGGCTCGTGAGCGCTCCACAGTAACTGACTCTGTCAGAAATCACAAAGAAACTGTTGTTCACATTCTCTTGAATGTTTTCAAAGAGAAAGTTTCCAGTAGCGCTTTATTCAAACTGCTTAGCAACTACCTTTTACAAAAAAATATTACTGTCAATAATATTACTGTGTTTCTGTATTTTGACCAACCCTATTGAATTAAGCTCAGATGCAAAAGCTGCTAAATGTCACACTCATCAAAAATGAGTTAATTATATGTACCAAATGCTCTTAGCGCGTTTCGCCGTATTTCACTGCAAAAAATAATTTTCAAGAAAAAAAAATCTTAGTATTTTTGTCTTGTTTTCTGTAAAAATGTCTAAAAATTCTTAAATTAAGATGCTTTTCTTGTTGAACCAAACGATTCAAGAAAACAAGTCTAGTTTTTAGACCAAAAATATCAAATTTAAGTGATTTTGTGCATAAAACAAGCAAAGAAATCTGCCAATGTGGTAAGCAAATTTTTCTTGAATTTAGTGTTTAGGAAAAAATTTCAAGATTTTTTTGCTTACCCTATTGGCAGATTTTTTTGCTTGTTTTATGCACAAAATCGCTTAAATTTGATATGTTTGGTCTAAAAACTAGACTTATTTTCTTGGGTTGTTTTGCTCATCAAGACAAAGCATCTTAATTTAAGAATTTTTAGATATTTTTACTGAAAACAAGACAAAAATATTAAGTAAGAAAGTAATTTTTTGCAGTGTATTTATGTAATTCAATTGATTAAGTGATGCAGAATGACTTCAGTACCTTTTTGAACTTGATTTGGCTTGTCATGTTAATTTAGCCTATTCAACCTCCCAGGTATGTTCTGTATGCTATTGTGTATCGTGTAAATAACTGTTTATGTTACTTTAACATGTACGGACATCTATTCAGCCTGCTGTTCTGTGCTATTGTTTAGTTGAATAATTTGCCTTTCGACTTGGATTTTGTGAAATCAATTTCTAAATAAATGCGACGTATAGTCCAATGCGACGTATATACGGTATACGTTCATCAGATGCATTCAGTTTAAATCTGCTTAATCCCAGCCAAAACCATTAAGAAATACTTGTTTGTTGGCAGGATCCGTTAAACACCACAGTGATCTTTCAGCAAAGTCCTCTATGTGCACAGATGATGAATTGGATTTCAAATCTTGAGCAGCAAGTATTTGTACTTGTTTAAAGGAGGTTTAACTAATATATTAGGACATTGACAGATTTTTTTACCCTTTTACCTTTACAGTGACTGGAAATGTTTTTTAGAGGTGGCGGTGTTTGCCAAAAAAGTTTGCATGCACTTGCACGATGGTTTTGCATTGGAAGACGGTCAAGTTGTTCCATACCAATCAAATGTGTAAAATACAGTTCATTTACTGACTAATAATCTTTTTATTGCCATTAAGGTGAAATTACTAAGAGTACAACAAACAAAAATGCTTATTTACAAAAAAAACATGTCAGATGCACTAAGGCTGGATTTACACTGTAAATCTTAATACCCAATTCCTGTATCTGATTTTTTTGATGACCCGCTTACATCATCTTTTACAAGTGACTCGTATCCAATATCAACATTTACACTTAACACTTGGCAAAACAATTCAAGGTAGACAAACTGACCCAAAACAGCTTAAATCATTGAGGAAGTTAAACGTTGCGATATGCAATGGACACACACAAAATGATTATACAATGTTTACATACAAGAAAATCAAACTTGCTTTATTTCTGTAACAACACATGAAACTTCAGCATTAGCGGAGCCGTCTTCCTCTAATGCGCTTCTAAGAAGAGTCATGCGATCATGTGGTCCACCTGAGTTGATGTCATTGACCAACTTCGCTTTATCAATGATGTACGACACATCTTGAGATGGGAATATCCGATCCGTGCGCTTACATCGCAAACGCGAATGCATGTATCCAATTCATATCTGATTTATTCCCACATATGAATGAGGCCTGTAAAAGATCTGAGAATATCAGAAACTAGTGCGTCACAGCGATCTGTGGCACATGAGAGAAAAAAATCGTGCAATGTAAATATTTTCATATCTGTGGACCGTGCATCTCCACAAAAACACCCCACTATGCTGAGCTTTTTCCCAGTATGTTTGTTCATTTGTTGCTTTCTGATCGCATGATTACCGAGTTACATACAATGCAATCACAGCGATAATCAGTGAACATCTGCTTGTTTTTTTCTACCTGTCTACCAGTACCTGTGTGTAAGCTCTGTAAGCGGCACATGACTGTTTTTGGAAGCCATTAACAGAGGCCCTGGGCAAACACACAGAGAGTCTGTTCAAACACAGGGCGGAAGCTGGCCTAATGAGGATGTTTACCAATGCAGAAAAAACCCAGAGCAAACAGGGATGTGGACATGTGGCCGTCAACACCTCCCTGCTCGGTCCTGTCACCTCCGCAGCTGATGGGGCAGCCGGGGCTCTCGTTTATGCCCTCATTTCCCCAGCAGAAGTCAGACGGGCCCGTGAAGACACCCTGTCCCTAGCAGGCTGCCTGGGTTTGACATTTCCACTGGCATTAATTTGTGTAGCTCTTATTAGAATATATTGTGAGCTCATTTCCAGCTATTGTTACAGTCCTCTTTTTGTCATTGTCTGTCAAATCCAACCCTCTATGCCACCCACCTCTGCCACATGGCTCAATGCCAGGTGTGCTTATAACCTGCATAGACAGACAGACAGCCTAGAGAAAGAGAGAGGGAGATGGTGAATAGATAAATATGGAGAGAACAGCGGAAAAGTCTGATAGTAAGAGATAGTAAGGAGCTTTTTTTGATAATAAGTTTGGCAGCCATTGTTAGTGGGGCAAACAAATGGTGCACCTGGGTGTTGTGTAATGGTTGAATATTTTTAGCTTGTAAGTGGAATAAACCATGACCTCAGTGTGGCGGAGGATGATACTTTGTATTGTGCCAGATGAAGGCACTCACTTCCACCCAATCTAACACCCAGTTGTATAATATTCGGCTTTACAGAATTCTTAAGACCCTAGTAATCTCATATCAACATGAAGTTTCAAAAGACATCATTTCAAACATGACTCATTCCAAGACTTCTTATTTACACACTGCACAACATTTGTTTACAATGTCTATATATTCAATAGATGTGCTGTAGTGTATACTGTAAAGTCTACTAACATCCTCTAAGCAATGCATTTTTTATTTTGGGAAAGTGTTATGAAATCATAACAGACGGACATCATGTATGAAGTATTTGTTATTTACTTGCATAATAACAAATACTTGTTATTATGCAAGTAATGTTTGACATTGTGTTTTTTCATTGTGTTTGACACATGACAACGTCTCTGTTATGTAAGTAACTGTTGTTCCCTGAGAAGGGAACGAGACGCTGCGTCTCCCTTTCCATACGTCCTGCGTCCCTGTAACACTGTCTTTGTCAATATTTCAGATAGCGATATGCTTCCTGGCTCTCGCGTCACCCTGTCGTTAAGCTTCACCATTGGTTGAATTTGATATACACATTCAGACGCACTTAACCCTGGAGGCGTCCCCAAAGTGTCACCGCAGTGATGCAGCGCAAGTTTCCTCGAAAGGGAACTTTAACAATGTATCTTAAAAGGAAACACGATGTAACCTTGCTCTCACTTAAAATGTGTACCCACATTTAGTCCTTGAATTTGAGGTTATTGGACCTGGAAAGTCCTTGAAAGGTCCTTGAATTTGAAGTTAAATAAGGTGTGGGAACCATGTTCTTCTCTTTTCCCTTGTCCTCCACAATATCTCATATGAATGCCTTTTTACACACTATTAGCTGCTTTGATTTTAACACTAAGCCTAAGTCTCTACCCAAAAACCTGTCAGTTATCTGATGTTTCTGTATTCAGATCCCTAGCGTCCTGGCACGTGCCACAAATCTACCGCACTGCTTTCTCTCTCTCTCTGTATATTCAACAGAGGTTCTCATGCTTGTGAAACACAGAATAATGTAATTCAAACAGTTGGGCGTAGTGCGGCCCCCTCGCTGGGCCAGCACGGGCCCAGGCAGCGCCTGCAGGATGATCATCCTCCGCTGTCAGCCATGATAAAACCAAGGCTTTTACTTATTGAGCAGGGAACCGCATGCTACACTGGAGATCAAGGGCTGGTGAGAGAGACACGCTCGTGTTTTAGCACACATTTCTGAAACTGGAATGGATGCTGCGACGCACACACACACCCAAGTGCACATAAATGCAAACACACATTCACACATCACTGCTCACAAACACCTACTTGTTTACACAGGGGGGCGATATCTCACGCAGCTTTGCCAACAGCCCGTAGATCGCGGAAAGCTCCAGATCGATTGTACCGTATCACCGGGTTGCATCAGAAATATTTTGTCGCGAACGTGACCCAGGGCAGTGAATTCTTCTGGAAGTGTTTCGAAAAGGGGCTGTCCCTTATTGTATCTGCGCACTATTAATTTACACCGACTGCTCTAGGGGAAAGAACCTAATTATTTCCTTATAAATGGACCCGTAAACAAAGTGCTTTCTGGTGCCAGATGCAGATAAGTAGTCAAATTCGAGGCTGCACAGACGCGTGTAAGATGCTTAGGTCGGTCGGATGCGTGTCTGGCTGCGTTTTACAGACACAGCTGGAGAAAGAGACGACAGACTTGGTTGAGCGTAGGAGTGGATGCCCTGGCACAGAGGCAGTTTCTTTCACTATTTCCTCCCTCTGTATCCCATGAGTGGGCTCACAGGGAATGGGGCTCGGTGTTGTGGATCTAAGCTGTCGTCTTTTGTTTGCGTCTGCTCTCTCTTTTTCGGTCTCTCGGTGTGTCTCTGGGCTGGACGATGCCCCGGAGGAATTTGGCTGCACAGATGTGCAGTGTCTGTGCTGGAGAGGAGGGATGTGCTTGTCTCCTACCCCATGAGAAAATGCATTGCTTCCTAACGTACATAGCAATTAGACACACTGACATTATAGGCCTGCTGTCATACACCAAACAGGGTGTGACTAGTATACTGTGCGTGTGCTTTAGATCTTAAGCCACTTATTGGCCAGATTTTGGGGGGATGCAACTTTGGAAATCCGAACAAATTAATAGTAATTTAATAATCTTACCCTTAGTAAACAATTATATACCATTATAGTCTCTTAAAGGGATAGTTCACCCAAAAATGAAAATTATCTCAGTATTTACTCACCTTCAGGTTGTTTCAGTCCTGTATTAATTTCTGTTCTGTTGAACACAAATGAAGATATTTTGAGCTATGTTTGTTTTGGGGCACTATTGACTTCAATAGTATTTTTCTTTTCTGCTATGTAAGTCAATGGTGCTCCTGCTTCCAGCATGATTACAAATATCTTCCTTTGTATTCAGCAGAGTATTGTATACAGGTTTGAAACAACCTGAGGGTGACAGTGAAGGACAGTATTTTCATTTTTGGATGAACTATCACTTTAAATGCGGGGTGCATGATTTTTGAAAAAAAAAACACTTTGGAAAAGGGAGTCGGTCTGAGTACCAAAACTCTCCGGTCACATAAAAGTCATGTGAGACCTGCTCGGAACTAAGTGCTTAGCGTCAAATTTCTTCATTTTTTCGCTGACGAAAGCAGAGTCGTGGAGAGCCGCTTCGCCATGGTTTCAGTGTTTTGGAGGGGGTCTGAAACGACGGGAGGGGGCGTGTCGCCCAGATTTACTTCCCCTGGTCTGCATTTCCCCAGACATACGTTCGTCTCCCACACTAACACAGTCTCACCCCATTTCGTCAATATTTGACGACACTTGACCATTCGTCATATGTTGACGTGAAGGGTATACCTTTCGCGTCATTTTTTGACGAACTGGGGACTTCAATACTATTACGTCCGTTGCATTCTCTTTCCTATTTTATTACCATTTGCGCATCGGTTTAGGGTTAGATTACGCAAAATTAAACAGTGTACGCGAAATTAAACAGTGTACGCGAAATTAAACAGTTGTCACCTGGCGTTGGGGTTAGAAACAGTTGTCACCTGGCGTTGGGGTTAGAGTTAGGTTTGGGTAGGGATGTCATTATGTAAATCTAACCCTAAACCGACGCGCAAATGGTAATAAAATAGGAAAGAGAATGCAACGGACGTAATAGTATTGAAGTCCCCAGTTCGTCAAAAAATGACGCGAAAGGTATACCCTTCACGTCAACATATGACGAATGGTCAAGTGTCGTCAAATATTGACGAAATGGGGTGAGACTGGGTTGCCCACACAGAAACATAATTTATTCAAAATATGTAAAATTCCGCGAAATTCCGCGTTAATACTAAATTCCGTGTTAATTAGCCAATTCTGCGATTCCGTCCGCGATTCCTTGATCGCGGAAATTATAGGGTCCTAGGTAGGGGCGTGTTTGTTTAGGTGATTACAAATATCAACATTATCTTTCAGAGATCATGCACCCCGCCTTTAAGTTTTATGAGTTTGTAAATGTGCATTTTTGAGTATGAAAAGCGCAAAACGGAACCTTTCTAACTTTATTGCTTTTTCTACTTCTGTTGGTCTAAATAAAATTATGCAGGCTTTTATCGGTGTAGGGTTTGCTTATGAACCTTATCTTATATTGCTTATCATTATATGCTGGTATCTGATTTATACTGATGTAGAACTACACCACAAAATGATATGAGAAACATGAAACGTTTGCTGATATGTTGGAAGTCCTACATCAATAGTCAATCATAAAGTAGTCACAGTTGTCACAATTGACCAATCAGAATGAAGTATTCCAAAACTGTATACATTTCTTTGTTCTGATGAACACAAGACAAGATATTATAAGGAATGTTTGTACCCAAACCAATCATGAGCCTCATTCATTTTCATAGTATTCTTTATTCCTACTATGGAAGTCAATGGGGCCCTGATCAGTTTGGTTAGAAACATTCCTCAAAATATCTTCCTCCGTGTTCATCAGAACAAACAAATTTATACAGGTTTGTAACAACATGAAAGTGAGTAAATGATGACAGAATTTTCATTTTTGAGTGAATTATTAGTCATTTTCCCCCAAATGCAATATGTCTAACGTTTATCTCTATTTTTCTCTTTTTTCTTTGTCATAGGATGCTTTTGTGGAGTTGTACACCCAACCGAGAGACCCCACGTTCCACCCCTTTTCTTATCTAACGAAAGTGCTTGGACTGGCAGCGCTGGGTCTGGCAGGCTTGACCATCGGAGGATACTTCACCCAGAAGTGATGTCTCTCCCTGGCTCTGCGGATCTCTTTCCGCCTATTTATCTCTTTCTCTGTCCATCTCTCTTCAGCTTATCAAAGCATCTAGGTTCTTCTTAGCCCGGCAACAGTGCTTTCAAAGCTCTAACGCTGATATGATGCTCCTCAAGTCAGAGGTGCTTGCACATAGATGACAATGCGAAGAGTAAAGACCGATGACACCACGCTTTGATTCTAACGCTTGTCACTGCCATGTACAGTTGCACTCAAACACAGAGACGGCCACAGAAAACGCACGCACACGTAAAGAGATGCACACGCATATTTCGTAAGGACTGAAGAATATTTGTACAAATTTTTTTTAAACTTAAGATTGTGCTTTTTTGACTTTTTTATATAGATTTTTTGCCATTTTGTAGCATGAATCAAAAAAGGAGCGGATAAAAGTTTGCGGGGTGAATGTAAATAATTTCTCGCTATCTGCATGTGTGGAGAAAAAACCTTGAGTAATTCTGCATGAAGTCGTTTTGTATTAGGCCGCCTCTCATTTTCTGTCGAATCAGGGTGTTTTTTTTCTTTCCATTGGATGATGGACCTCCCGAGATGTCCTGCCAGATGGACAGATGCTGAGCATTCCTTATTAAAAAGTTCCTGTTTGATTTGCCGTTTGACGAGAACAAACATGACGAGAACTGAACGACAAAATCAAGACATTATGATGTAATCTCACCCACGCACGGGACACGCTGTTGTCCGACCCCTGCTGAATGTAAAGACTGTAAAAAAACTGTAAAGTTTTGGAAGTTTGACTTCACAGAAGCAATTTTTATTTGTATTTCGCTTTTGTTTATTTTGTCGTGAGTATGTGTATATATAGGTTTCAGTTCAGTTGTTCCATTTGTGTTTCATTAATCAAGAATATGTTAAAGGAATAGTTCACCCTAAAAACACGGTGCCATTATCTACTCAACCTCACGGCTGTCCCTTTAAACACTTTGTAGCTCCATTTCATGCAACTTCATGGTGACCAATTTTTTCTTTTTTTTATTCTCTGTGCATTGGGTCAATAATGACACATTCTTCATTTTTGGGAGAAATATTCCTTTACAAAAACAGGTTACCTTTCCAAATAATGGTAACAAGAGGGTATTGAGTACACGTAAGGTGTGCGAACGTCTGTAAATAGGTTGTGTTGAGAGAGCTGGGCTAGGCTGTGTTCTGGTAGAGATAAAGACAGCAACGTCCAGCCAGGTGCGTTTGCGTATCTGCAGATGAAATGGCCAGGTGGTGGAGTGATTGGAGCTGGGAACAGAAGTTCATTCAGCTTGGCATGATAGGCACGCAGCTTTGAAAAAACTTTCAGACCCAGGTGTCTTTCCCTTCTCCACATGATCTGGCTGGCATGGTAGATCACAGCCAAGATGATGCTGGTTTGTGCTGCAGGTTTTTGGATGTCCCCTTTAATTACAGAAATCTGATCTGTCTGTAACTTCTGTCCCAGAGAGAGTTTCATCTGCTCTCTCTACCATACCCATCTCTTCCATCTCTCAGTGCATTCCACTGGGAGGGTTGATTTCTTATTCACAGAAACATATGGAGACATTGGGATGTCCTAATGACTTTAGTGTTGGACATCAGACATCTGCACTCTACAGTATGTTAAAATCTTTTATGTTCAGGAAATCTATAATCTTCTTTGAATCTTGCTCAAATTGAATCATCTATAGATGTCAGAGCAGACGACATACATTATGTAATACACAAACAGAGATGCCCTTTTAGTTATGATTAGTTTTGTCCCATACAACCTTGTTTTTGTATTACAAATTATTTATATGACGTCTACTGAAATTAATGTCAAGATCATTGATCTCAAAAACCAAAAGAGCAACTTTGTATGTCGTGCGATGGCTTCATCTGACCTAACACAGCTCTCTCAAGTGTTTAGCGGTACAGATAGCGGTAACATTGCGTATGTAATAGTGTACTATATTGCTGCACCCTTTATTGGGTGGTGGAGAAGTGTATCAGAATATCTAAAAAGAGTTGACTTACACTGTAAGCTCGTTTTACTTAGCTGCTAAAGATCTAGCAATGTAAGACCACGGGGGTTGAAACTGCGCTTCTCCCAATTGCTGCACCATTTGAAGCTGCTCATAGATGAACCAGCATATAACTGCCACTGCTGGACCGCAACTATAGTCCATCTACTCCTCAAGTCTCGCTTTCACTCGGGTTAGCTGAGAAGTCACAATCAGTGCACACTTGAGTCATTTTAGATTTAATTTTATAGAGTAAATCCATCATTTTAAATAATTTACGCATTAAATGACTACCCATTCTCACAAAATGATGTAACTATAGTCACGTAATTTTTTTATTCTTTGATACTGTCACGAATTTCCACGGTTTTTCGTTATGGTATCACGAATTTCTGTTTATGTGTCATTGTCACGTATTGGTTACTCATTTCGCTTCGGTTTAGGGTTAGTTTTGGTGTTTGCAATAGGATGTCGCTTTTAGTATTGGTTTATATTTTTTTCATTTTATGTAAATCTAACCCTAAACCGAAGCGACAATGGTAAGAAAATGAGACAAAACCATTGAGTAACCAATACGTGACATTGACACACAAACAGAAATTAGTGATACGATCACGAAAAAACGTGGAAATTCGTGACAGTATCACGAAAAATAATCAAAAAAATTACATGACTATAGGTAGGTAATTTCGTGTGACTGGGCTGTAAATGATCTGTTTAAAAACAATGGCATTGTGCTCTTCAGTGCAATGATTGTCTAGGAATTTAGTTTGCTTTGAAAAAGCACTCGGTTTAATGTTGGTAACCTGCAGGAAATACTTTGAGGTGGATATGTGTATGAATTTTGCTTTTTATTACTATGAATTCATCCCATTGTGGCACCATGCCCTAACTACAGCGGTAACTCTGTACTTATTGGTCCTAAATGTTTAATTTTTATAGATGTATATTCAAGCTGAAGTGTTCAATTTTAGGTGTTGCCAAACAAAGTAAAAATCTGTAAAAAAGTGGTAATTCTGCTATTGGATGCCCAAACAGACAGTCCCGTCCCAAAATGATGATGTTGCGTTGTCATGCTCTACAAAAAGACCAATGTCTTGGTAGTGTTGAAGAGCCAGTGTTTACACCTTTGGGAGGAAACTTATCCACATTTATGCTTTTGGCAGACACTTTTATCCAAAGATACTTAAAGTGCATTTAAGTTATACATTTGATACACTGTTAAAAGTGAAAGTTGGATAAACTTAAAAGATAACTTTAGGGGGTAACACATAAAAATATTTTTTTTTCACAATTTTCTAGGTAAAACTGTAACAATTTTGTGTTAGCAATTTATGTAATTTTATTTTAAAAATGACTCACTTTTAGTGAAAATTTTAAGTTGACAACCTAATTTTTAGTGTTACCAATTGAAGTAATTTATTAAATCCAACTGTATGTGTATTCCCTGGGAATCAAACCCATGACCATTACTTTGCCAGCACAATGCTCTACCAATTGACCTACACCAATAATGGCTCACTTTTAGTTGTGTCTGCATTTTAAGCTGAAATATGTTCAAAATTAACATTGAAAACTCACTTTAAACTTAAAAAAAAGTTCAAATATGTGACCCTGGACCTCAAAACCAGTCATAAGTAGTAGCACTGGTATATTTGTAGCGAAATTATTAATTATTGATGCAAAAATCACTAGGATATTAAATAAATATCATGTTCCATGAAGATGTTTTGTAAATATCTAAATAAATCCAAAATGTATTTATCATTAGTAATATGTGTTGATCTGGACAACTTTAAAGGCATTTTTCTCAATATTTAGATTTTTTTTCACCCTTAGATTCCAGATTTTCAAATAGTTGTATCCAAATATTGTCCTATCCTAACAAACCATGCATCAAATATTTATTCAGCTTTCATGTGTTGTATCAATCTTAATTTTAAAGGATTAGTCCATTTTCTTAAAAAAATCCAGATAATTTACTCACCACCATGTCATCCAAAATGTTGATGTCTTTCTCTGTTCTGTCGAGAACTGTTTTTTTTTTTTTAGGAAAACATTCCAGGATTTTTCTCATTGTAATGGACTTCAATGGACCCCAACACTTAACAGTTTTAATGCAGTTTAAAATTGCATTTTCAAAGGACTCTAAATTATCCCAACGAGGCATAAGGGTCTTATCTAGCGAAACGATTGTCATTTTTGGCAAGAAAAATAAAAAAATATGCACTTTTAATCCACAACTTGTCTTATTCCTCCGGCTGTGTGACAGGCCAGCGCAATCCAGGAAGACAAAAAGTGTGCTTTTATTTTCTTGCCAAAAATGACAATCGTTTCGTTAGATAAGACCCTTATGCCTCGTTTGGGATCGTTTAGAGTCCTTTGAAACTGCAATTTTAAACTGAATTAAAACTGTTAAGTATTGGGGTCCATTAAAGTTCGTTAAAATGAGAAAAATCCTGGAATGTTTTCCTCAAAAAACATAATTCCTTCAACATTTTGGATGACATGCTCGTGAGTAAATTATCTGGATTTTTTTTTAAGAAAAATGAACTAATCCTTTAAGGAATTTATCACTGGTTTTGTGGTCCAGGGTCACATATATAGAAACACCTGGTTGGGATACAGTGTTTGAGAAAACAGAGAAATTAATGATAAACTCCAGCTTAAATATTAAATTTTATTTGAGCTTTTTTTATTAAAATTGTTCCTTTATCCTTTTACAAAAGTTCTGAATATACAAAATTGTTACAGTTGCCCAGCGACGTGCACAAAATAGCCACGTGTTTTCATTCTTCATTCAATTTAACATTTGAATGGAAAGAGGATGTGCACGTGGTTCACCTCACATTTTGTCCGATAAATATGGAAGTGATATTTAAACTGCAGGACGAAGGGGTTTTCCATCCGGACGTTCGTGTTTTGTTTCGAGTGAAATTGCAGTTACTGTCTCTATGGTAGCACTGGTTTGGTGTTTAACCCCGTGTTATTTACATTCTGCATGAGTGCATTCTCCAACCATACAGCTTCATTCTTCTTGTGTTTCAGAACAATTCACATGTTGTATTTAATATACATGCCTCATTTTGATATCTATTCTGACCTATCCATCACATCATCAAATAGAAAAGATTATCACCCCACAATATGTTTTATCCTTTGGCAGCTATTTTAACGCATCCATTTCAGAATACCACTTTCAGAGAGCAATCGATTTTCTGACCTGATTTCTTTGCTGTTTAATGACTTTGCTGCCATACCTTCCCCTCATATATCACATAACC
This sequence comes from Paramisgurnus dabryanus, assembly GCF_030506205.2. Taxonomy (NCBI): domain Eukaryota; kingdom Metazoa; phylum Chordata; class Actinopteri; order Cypriniformes; family Cobitidae; genus Paramisgurnus; species Paramisgurnus dabryanus. The sequence goes on along the minus strand of NC_133358.1, from coordinate 24,597,467 downwards.
ATTAAAATGTAGCAAAATATCCAGGGGGATTTTAATATAGAGACTGGATATCAGAGTTTATATTTGATTTCCAAATTCTCATTTTTCCACTATTATCCTGTTTGTCTTTCTGTCTCGTATGCCCTCAGCATGTAGCGCTCATAAGCGAATGTTCACGATTGCCGTATTTGTGACCCTTTCTGTTTAATTTATCCTCATAGCACTTGTGGGTTTTAAATGTATCGATATTGTTTTGTACGTACCCATGTCATAAGCTAACAATTATGTGTCCTAATTAAATAAACCTTGCCTTATCATCTGAAAAGAACTGTCACGGTCTGCATCATTGAGTCAGGAACTCCGATATTCCTCTACGCGCGCGGTCTGTCACGTTCTACTGTACACCAAATTGAATGCAGCGAGGGAATAATTTTAACAGGCCGGCTGTATAATAAGGAGCCTTTAAGGCAAAAATCAAAGAAGGCTGGCAACGGTGTCTCATGGGAGACGTGGTTTTAACCAATCAACGTAGGCCTTCCGTTTAACCTGGAGGTCTTCTTGAGACGGTGCTGTTTTAGATATGTTAGCAAATTCTACCATACCTTGCATGCATAAAGTACTATAAAAATGTTAACATACTGTACAGTGTATGTACCACAGCTTTTACTGGTGCAGTACCCTTTAAAAAGTACTATATGGGTGATTCTCACAAAATCCAGACTTAAAAGGTGTCCAGAATCATATTTTTTTTAAAAGCCATTGAAGCCAATTTTTTTTTAAATATAAGATTAAGGACTGAACTTACTATAACCATTATTTTTAGAGGATTTAAAAATATATCCAATAGAATTATTTACATTTTTTAAATCATCTTATAAAAAATTATCATTACCGCAACATGATATTACATTAAATATGCATTTACAAACTCATGTTTCAGTAATGAGAAACTAAAACGTTGTCTATGACAAACAAAATTTCAACTTTTATCTGGAGAGAAAAAATAAGAACTGCTTACCTGGTAGCCATCTTGAGTGTCACAGTCAATTATGTCCCCTCCAACTATTGTTTTTGAAAATGTTAGTTCCTTAAGGCCTTAAACAATGATTGAAAATTGTTGCGAAATTTGAGAAAATTTTTCTTGGACACATTTATATTCCTTACTATTGTCTCTACATTTACCAATGATCACCAAATACCACATGTGTCTTTACTGTAAATGTTAATAGTATAACATCCACTGAAGCTTTTTATTTTTATATTTTTTAATTATAAATATTTCCATTTCAAAGAACCCAAATCCAGTCATGGACACGTTGCGGTAATGAACATTTCCCCCTTAAATTTGGGAAAAAACAACAAAGTTGGTTTGTATGATGTCATTTGAAATCATGTGCAAAATAGTACATGAAGAGATGTTTGTAACTGTATGCTTCTTATTTTAATACTCTTACTTTGCATTTACTTATTTTATTAAAATGTTTCATGACACATCATAATTCTAATTTTGCGAAAATCACATATATGTACACATTTGGTACCTTTATGAAACTAATATGATCTCTTTAGGTCCAAAGCTGTACTTTTTGAAAGAGTGCCGCCCCATGTCACAGCTGGGGTACATATTTTGACCATCTGACAGTGTAGTCTAATAGTAAAAAATTAATAGAAGACAAACTACAAAATGCTGGCTTTTTTTCAGCCTATGGATTAGATATGGACATTTAAAACATTTTAGTATTATATTTAATTCCAAAGTTTTAATCCTGACCTGTTTTTCAAAGCAGGTGATCATTCAAATTGTAAGGAATAATTGACGACAGGCCATTAAATTGTTCAAAAACCCTAGGCGTGCATTATTTTCTTATAATTTAATGGACTGTAGTCAATTATTCCGCTTATACCACAGTTACCACAAACATTGCTAAGACATTGCTCTGGTGGTAATTTTAAGACATATGACAGGTCAGGTGCACGTTTATCGAAAAATAATGCACACCAGTGGAACATTTCTCAACCAAGCCCTGTGGTATAAAGAGATACTGATCGTGCTGTTGTTTTGTGGAGGCACAATGGTACAATAATGGTATACCATGTACAGTATGAGTGTACCATAGTATTTACATGCTAATCCAAGTAAGCTTCATGTGCTTTGAATAGTCAGACAGCACTAAAATCTCAGACACAAGGACACACGTGCAGACACTTTAAAATAGCAGCAACCCCACTTTATGATTCTCAAGGGTTTTCAGTTACCCTGAAAAAAAAACTATCGAAGAGAGATCATGCACACACACGAAAGAGAAGGATAAGGAAATCTGTATGGATCTGTTGGTTTTTAAACCGCAAGAGGCCGCCACTGATGTGTAGTTCAAACGGCAACCTCTACTACTGTACTGCTAGTCAGAGGGATCTTACTGATGAAGAAAACCTTGATGACAATGATGATACATTTGATAAATGTTCAGATTATACAGCTGATAAAATAAAGAGCTGAAAATCTGAAGCTTTTGGGTATTTTGCTGCCTCGGGGTGTAAACATAACACTGTTTCCCTTTGAGATTTCACTCGTCTGATATTAGATTAACCTCCTACAGCATCTCATGCCCCATAGTCACATCACCGTTTCCTCCACCCTCACAAAACTGCAAGACAAGAAGGGAGAAAAAGAAGCAAATCTCCGAGGGCTGCGCCCGGGGGAACGGGAAGGTTAAATTAACTTGAGCCCAGAGTTCTTTGTGCAGAAACTTCATGAAATATTCCAGATGCACGGAAGAAGGAGAATTTTAAATGATATCGGTTTTAGTGCAGTGGGGATTTTTATTAACCAGCCGTGCCGGAGCTGGAACTCGTTCAGGGTTTGAGTAATTGTCTGCGAAGGTGGAACTTCTGCAGGATATGAACTTGATGATGGTGGCAAAATTTAACCAGCTTGATATTTTTCTAATACGCATGCATGATACTTTCAAGATCAAAGCAGGCACTTTCTGTCCAAGGGGACACTTATTAACATCTAAGGGATAAAATAATGGCCAGTTAAATCTTTGATATCTGATGAAATCATGTACGTTTAAAACAGTGGTTGCTTTTGTGTGTTTTTAACAAAAGATGGCAACACACAAGTTTCATCAAAAGGTGTAAGGGTAATTTTATAAACACTCTTTAAAAATAAAGGATGTCATTGAAGAACCATTTTTAGCTGAAGAAACCTTTCACATTAAAAGATCTCTTTTGTTCTTTGTAGTGAATAAAGTATTTTAGATTATAAAAGATATGAACGAAAATGTTCTTCTAAGAACCTTTGACTGAATGGTTCTTTGAGGAACCAAAAAGGGTTTTACTATGGCATTGCTGTAAAACATCCTAACTTTTTTCCTTAAGGAGATTTGCAAAGTATACAGAACTGTGGAAAAGTCTTAGGCCATGCCAGAATTAGATTTGTTGTTTTTGCAATGTTATAGTGATCATATATAATTGTTTTTCAGTCTCTTTAATATAATACATCCAGAAAATACAGGAAATGTGTATATTAAAAACTGTATAAAAATGTAAACCGATGTGTCAAGTTTTTAGGGTAAACTCCCCTTCCACTTGCACTGCAAAAAAAAAATTCAAGAAAAAAAATTCTTAGTTTTTTTTGTCTTGGTTTCAGTAAAAATATCTAAAAATTCTTAAATTAGGATGCTTTTTCTAGATGAGCAAAATGACCAAAGAAAATAAGTCTATAAGTAATATTAAATTTAAGTGAGTTTGTGCATAAAACAAGCAAAAAAAACCTGCCAATGGGGTAATTGTTTTATGCACATAATCACTTATATTTGATATTTTTGGTCTAAAAACTAGGCTTATTTTCTTGGGTCGGTTTGCTCATCAAGAAAAGGCATCTTAATTTAAGAATTGTTTTATATTTTTACTGAAAACAAGACAAAAATACTAAGAATTTTTTTTTTGAAAATAAATATATTTTTTGCAATGTGAGCAATAGCAGGAAACTGCAGGATCTCTTAAACCTAAATAAAATTAAATCTAACTTCTAATTTTAAAGAAATTAATCTATTTACTTCATTTTCTTCAAAAACGCTCAAGATGTGTTTAGTGCCAAGAGAGGTCACATTAAACACTGACGATGCCTAAAGAAAACATTCAGTCCTGAAAATGTCTTTTTTTATACACATTTCCTGAATTTTCTGTTTGTATCTTAATAAAATAGATTGAAAAATAAATATGGATAGACATTAAAACTTTTAAAACAACAAGTCTGGTGGTGGTGGCCTAAGACTTTTGCACAGTAGGCTACTGTATATTTAACAAAATTTCAACGTTCTTTCAGGCAAGCATTGTGTTTTGGTGTCTAAATTGCATTTCTGCAATATCATTCTGCAATTTTCTAAATAAATCTAAAGAAATTTCGGAACTGAAAGAAAATGCTGGAAATTGGAAATTATATGAATTAAAATGCATATGTATTTCTGTTCTTGTGTTGACATAATTGCTTCTATTGTTTACCTCACTTGTAAGTCGCTTTGGACAAAAGCGTCTGCTAAATTACAAAATGTAAATGTAAAATATGCATGTTTGTTCACACAGCAAAGAAACAGTCAAGCAAAAAAAAAATTTAATTAAATATGTAAGAAAAATAACTTTAAAAAATCATCAACATAGTAAAAATTATAGAATTACCCACAGGTCATATTTACTGCCTCACTTAATGGAATTATCCAAAAATGAATGTTCAAAACCATTTTTGTGGGGGGGGGGGGGGGGGGGTTGTATAAGGTTTAAATTAAAGAACTCCCATCCTCTGCATTGGACCTTTGGGCTGGTCTAGATTCTCTTATTTTTAAGATCCCTGACACACATCACTCACTCTCTGTCCTCCGCTGGGTCTGTCTTTCTGCGCTTTGGACTGAAACTCCTGACATGAAAGTCTTGCATCTCAAACAGAATTTTTATACACTGCAACATGCATCTCATAGACGGCTTTGTGCTCTTATTTGGGACTATAATGATTATTGAAACTTTTTAGGCTTATTAGAAATGATTTGTATTTATAAATCAGATCACTTTTGAATCAGAATTTAAGTGTGTTTTGTGCAAATCCCACTGGTGTGTGTGTGTGGTTGCCAGGCAGTACAGTATGCATGGGTGGTAGCTGAAAAGTCCTATTTTTATGTTACTTCAACTTATAAAAACAAGTTAAAACAGTTGAACTTAATTTTTTAAGTTATGTCAACTTATAGCAAACCAAGTTGTTTAAACGTCATTCTGCAATTTTTACAGTGCAGGTGGTTGCTGGAGTGATTGACAGGTCTGAATTATTAAGATCCTCCTCCCAAATTTCATTATGAACATTCTTTACCACACATTGTTTCATTTTTGCTGACACAAGCATGACTATTAAGCTAAGATATGTCAACTTATCACAAAAAAGGTTGAAATGACTTGCATAATTAAGTTGCTTAAACTTCATGCTGCATTTTTTTTTTTTACAGTGTACGCCCTCTTTGGTACCAATATGTACCTACTGTATGATGCACTTTTATAACCTCAAACATAGGTGTACTATTAGAAAGGGTATTGCCCCAGTGACAGCTAGGGACCATTTTTTTAACTTGTGAAGTAAGATATTTATGTCACAATTAGTGTTCCTGTTGCTCAATTGAGAATGCATTGCATTGTTTGATACCACGTGTTTGATCCCGAACACAAATGTGTGCTCTGAAATGAAATATAAGTCTGTTTTGTATATAGGCATAAAATTAAGCTTACACTTTACCTGCAGGTTTGTATCTTGTATCTCCCAATAAACTGTGGTTTTCCTGCACAAATTTATGACATTTCCATGCCCACAAGCTCATAATTTAGGCTTTGTTGGGAAAGGGTGTCAACCAATGGTGTTGGAGGGGGGTTGTGAAACAGTAAAGGGGATATTTGCCAGTCTCTGAAGACAAAGACGAACATTCTTGGTGTACAATGAGCTCTGACGAGTGTTAGTGTGAGTGTGTACAGAACAGCAGTAGCTGTGGGCCTCTTTTTGCCACGCTGACACAATGAGCACAAGCTGGCCGGCTGTTAGTTTTACTAGGTCACCAACAGTCACATTTATCCTTGAAGTGAGCGCAGTGCTCCAGAGAGGCAAAAAAAAAAAACAATGCATGTGCTTTGAATGCCTTGCTGAGGCCTGGAAAATTGTGGCGGGACTTGGGAATCTTTAGGGATACGGCTCACAAAATGTTTACAAAGGCCGTGGATGCACTTTCACAACCTGCTGTTGCAGCACACAGGACTCTGGCTTAAAGATTTGCTGATGTTTGATTTTCGAGTGGGACTATTTGGTCGATACACTGCTTTGAATAGATTTGTGGAGTCCATGGAGATTTCATCAGGTTTGCAGGAGGAAATAGCCAACATTTAGATCTTTAGTTGTGGTCACGGCCATAAAATTGATTATTAGCTTTTTGTTCACCATAACAAAAAAAGATGACATGCTAAATTGAAAATTGAGCACCAGTTGTCATGCAGCTGGCTGAGATAAGACTGAAAGGTCGGATGTGAGCCTAAAAATAACCATGAAATGAAAGAAGTGAGATGCAAAGACAACTATAAAATCTAAATTAAAGATGACAATAATGAATCTTCACAAAAATGTTAAGTATCATTTCAAATAGAAGATTATTTTAATATTTTAATATTTGTTTGACTAATATTGCTTTATGCATAGGTTTGTATACATAAAGCAGAATAAATTGCACTGCAATTACATATTCTTATAATTTGACGTCAGCCTACTGCCCTCTAGTGGTCAGTTATTGATGCATCATATAGAAATTTTGTGCAGAACAGAAAAACAAATACATTTTAACAATCATTTATATGTACATTTGAGCAAAATCTATATTTTACTGGTTTGTGAAACTATATTTATATCACACAACATAATATCACCCAAACACACACCAATCCATACAATTAGACTTCCATTCCTTTGTCTGGGAAGAACTGCTGTCAACAGCAAAACAAAGAAACAGATGGCTTTATGTTATCTGTTCGTTTATTGATTTTTATTTCTAATACCTTTTTTATTTCTAATAAATAACAATGAATAGTATTGATAGAAGATAACAGGTTTGTGTGTGTGTTAATAAAAAAATAGGCAACACAAAATGCCAGAGACTCACAGAAACCTGTTAGATGTACATGCATTGTAACATTTATGTTAGGACTGACATAGAGATGTGACAGCACACCAGACCGGTTTCATCCATCATGATATATGACATTCAGTCTACAGAGAAACAAGTCTCCTATGAAAAAAAACAGGTAAAGCTGATTAAAATGCAGTACCTTTGCATATTTAGTGTATCAGCACTAAAAGACAAGCTATGACCCTTTCAAGGACACGTGTTTCTCTCTGTGAATTGTTTAGTCTCAAAGTCAAGCTTGCCTTGAAATTTTTTTTTTCTAGTCACGACTTGTTTATCAATTAATAAAATACATGCTTTAAACAATATAAAACTATTTTGAACTATATACACTTAATATAATGCAATAATAGTAAAATCTACAACAAGCAATATATTTTGTCTTCTCCGTTTTTTTAAGCATGGACTTTTATTATATGTATGGTATTGAACATGTCTGCAGGCCTGAACGATTCTGCATGAATCTGAAATCTGTTCTTGATATCAAACAGAGTTCACAAAAACATTTGAATGTGAATACCTTTGAACAATACATCTCCATGACCTAGAGATAAACACAAACTGAGTTCAGTACTGTCCTAATGTATTTATTGACTTAAAGCATGTGTGTACCGCTCGTTGACGTAGAGTGGAGATATACATCAAATACCGCGAGAGCGATTCAAAGGCATAGCTTTGGAATCGATCTCGCGGTATTTGATGTCATACACCGAACGGTGTGCGCAGTGTCGCGCCAAACAGACCTACAGCATTTATTTGGGTGATTTTTATTGTACAACATACATGGTCGATGGTCGTATTCGACGTTGCGAATGCTCAGCTCTGTAAACCCTTCAACGGAAAATTGCTACTAAAACCTGTGTTTGGAAACTGTGACGGAGAAATGAACAACTTTTACAGTTGTGTCGATAACTGAACCCGCAGGTAAGACACAAAGTTTCCGTCTAACTGATTATTTATTTTGTTCATTAAAATATAAGAATACACAATAAGAAGCATTGATAAAGTGACAAACTGAAAAGATTTACACGTGCTCTTAGTCTTAGGAAGACAATAAAAGGAAAACTTGTACTTCAAGCAGTTTTTTACTTGCAGATGTGATATATGCTAATAAGATGAAGCAGGGTGACTGAAATAATTCAGGAGTATAAAAGACATGTCTGACTGCAAGTACACCGGACTGCAGCTTGCAGATCGGGGCGTGTATGACCCTAGGGAGGACCTGAACAGGCAGCCCCTCCCATAACGCGTATCATTGGTTAGTACCACAGTAATGACGTCGACGCCACGGTAAACAGGAAATGCGGTTGAAAACTGTGCGATCTTTAAAATGTGCGTTACATCGCGCTGACGTTATGAAATAATACTTTAATAAAACGATTTATTATTAAAGAAAAGTATAAAGTAATAATTGAGTAGAGCATATAGTTTCAATTATGCCTGATCTAATGTGAACTTTTAAGGAATTTCAGAGTATTGTGTAATATCTGTGTAGATTTTAAACGTTTTTCACATTATGTTGCACTTAATTGTGTAATTACAAAATTACCGTAAACATTAATGGCACCTTATATATTTCGTATTTTAATCACTCCTCTAATAGTTCTTGTTTATTTTTGTGCTTAATATAGGCTATTACTAAACATTTATGCCTATAAAGTAGTATGAAGTTAAACTACATACAGTACATTGTCAATCTCTGTATCCCATAGTATGCATGCCACTCAAAAACACCAAACCCATACCAGTGATAACTTTTATTTCAAAACAAAAATAATTGTTTAAAAGACATAATACACACATACAGATAATCACGTACATTAACCGTACAGACACAATCTACACAGCCTGAAGTTCCCCTCCATCATTGAAAAAACAATCAAATGATTAATAGCCCTGAACCTCCTTGTCGGAATAAAACCCATTCAGGACTCCCCTTCTGCCATCACCTACATATCCAGGTGGGCAGTCCTTGTATATTTCAAAGTCAACGAGTAAGGCACCCGGAGCTCTTGCCCATATTGTCTGGAAAATGCACTCCAGTTCACAACACCTAATTTAGATAAAATACAGAACAAACAATATTGAATCATTTTGAAGAAATTGACAAATTGGAAATAGGCATAAACATAGTAAAGAGTCATGCAAGGAATTTTTTTTATGTATATGTTACAATACAGGAAAATGTTAGACAAAATATACTTGAGTGTTATTGGCTTTGTCTTTAAAGTACCTAAGAGACTCACTTTTTGTTTATGAACAACATAAACCAGTTAAAAAAGTTTGTTAACACAAGCAACACAAGCTTAAATTTGACTTGAGAAAGCCTATCCTAAAAGTTTGAAATAGAAGTTTGAAGAATTTCAGTTTGCAGCAAAGTAGTTTTCAAGCTGAAAGTTTTGAAGGCAATACAGTCTATCAGACACAGACAAACAGACAGATGGACAGATAGACATGACAGATAGGTAGAGATAGTTAGACAGACAGATGTATAGGAAGAACAGACAGATAGATAGATTGCACAAACAAACAAACAGAAATAGATGGACAGACAGACAGACAGACTTTCTCAAGTATCTTTTAAAGTACTCACAATTTAGATTTAAAAAAATTACTGTTTGGACATACAAAGGGGACCTTTTCTCTGAACTTGGGCTTGCTGAAAATGTCTCTGAAAACCTTGCATGTCAGTGAAAGTCACCATAAAGCCATATTGTCCTCTTTGTAACGACTCCCATCAGGATCTGCCAGAGGATGTAAGGTCAGGTGGCATCTGTTTAAAGTAGCAAACAGTCAGTCCAAAATGTAACTTTACATACAACTTATTAAAAGTGTAACTGAAAAATTGACAGGAGTTTATAATGCACTTACCTTGGTCAAATAATCCACAGGCCGGGGGATTTCATCACCTCTAAATTGGAGAGTAAGAACAAGAGTAGCATCATTTTCAAACCCGTTATTTAGGTTCAAGATTTGAAATGGGAACCTACACCTGCTCTCTACGCTCCTCTTTACTGGAGTTGCTCTTTCAGCATCTCTGACCTTCAAAAGTTTAAAATATAAAGTCTCATAAAAACAGTTTGTTCTTATTGACATCCCTTAGGACCATAATTGAAATCCACTTGTTTAGATTGATACATGAAATGAATTTATCTATAGTTAAAAACATTTATTTTAAAATGCTAAATGTAAGCATTTGGTAATTGAAGCTTCAATGAACAGTATGTATAAAAAAAAGAAGAAAACAAACAAACATCAAAGGGGGAATTCTCCAAAAGCAGCAGACACTGATGTATGACAGGCTAAGTTAAAAATTAATACTGAGTTAGTTTACTTTTAATTATATGGGGGGTTTCTATTGTATAGGCTATTTCACTAACCTCTGTAAAATCAAAGGTCCCTGCTGTCAGAAAGCTCAGTGAATACTGAATTGGTTTCCTGATCAATAAATAAATGTATACTTATCAATAACATATCAAAATAGTTTACATTTAAAAATGTATTCATAGAAAAAAGTCCTAGAATATAACTTTGTTGTTGTTACTATTAACTCTTAAATCCTATATTTCTTCTTTTGGTTCAGTTTTGCTTTGTTTTAATCATAATCTCACGAAACCGCACACACGCGCGGTCCTAGTTATTTTAACATCACACTAAACGCCACTTCAAAATTAAAAATTGTAAATAAAATATAACAAAAACAGGAGTTTGTACTCACCATGCAGCGATAACCATCGGAAATGAAAACTTGCTATAATCGACGTCATGACTTCACGCCACTAACCAATGAGAAGCAGTGTGGGCGGGCCTGCACGTGCAGCACCGTCCCAGGTGCATACCCGCCCGAATCTGCAGGCTGCAGACAGGGGCTTCTCTCTGACTGAGGTAGCTATCTTCTTATATTAAAGTGTAATTTCAATGTTTTCTCACTAGGTGACACTGTTGCTTCTCTTACTGGTACATCCGTCGTAAAGGGCTTAATTTTGACACTTATTTTATTACGTTTATAATCACGTTGTGTTAATTATTTAAAGCATTAAACAACAGACTGACAAATACTGATTTAGGCTTCTGTGAGAAATGTTTGAAATATTTAACAGAGTCTAGATTCACATACGTCATCAAGCCTGGTTTGCTTAAATTAACTGAGCATTACATTCGCTAGTCATCAGCATATTACAACAATTAACGATTAACTAAGAACAATGGTCTACATTATAATGGTTAATATTCCGAAATAATTCAGTCTCTTGATGACGTATGCAACCTGCAAATGCGACCTCCGAAGGCTGCAGTCATGCGCACAGGCTCAAGCATGCGCTTTTTTGCTGGGACGTCAAATCGACTTGCGATATCTATACTGAACAAAAATACAGTAGGCTACAGCGCACATATTTATTTTACTGTTTTTTTTTCTGGTGGCTTATGTTAATAACTGAACAAACTAAGTAATATGTTTTTATAGTATTTTTATTATAAAATATTGTAAATATGCTTTCTGAGGGCATTGATTTCCAGCATATACTAAATTCCAGCTGTGCTAGTTTCTTGTGTCTCGTATTACCCAATGGTTTCCTTTCAACAAAACAATTTGAACTCAAATAAATAATTCATGTCAATATTTTCATTTAATTTATTTGATCCGGTCTGGATTTGATCATTTAGTCTGTAATTTAAACACTGGTTGCATACTATGTATGTTTCTGACTAATAGAAATATGGGGTAGTCTAATGTATTTGTCATAGAGATAGAAAAGCTGGTTATTTGTTTAATAAAGCTGTCTTTAGTATCAGAGGTAGTATTTTATGCGCTTTCATTTGTTTAATAAAATTCATAGCACATATCAGTTATGCAGAGCATGCCGTGCCTTAATGAACAGATTCACACACAGCCAAGCAGATCTCAGTACTCAGAGGGCTTATATTATTAACACTATTGTTTACCAAACATTTTTCATCAAAAACCATTTGAGTCATTAAAATAAATGGGAAAAAAATGCACCCAGGCATGTTTTATTACCAATTAAACCAGTCATGACGTCATTGTTAAACCAGTCATAATAGCTTTCCGAGAAGCGAGTATCATGAAATTATCCAGAGCTCTGTGCCTTTTAATTTCAGCGGTGGCCTTGCATCTTTTTCAAAGTTCACTCAATCATATGAAGTTGTCTAGATCTCCAGCTGTGGCATGTTAATAGGTGCTCCGTTGTGTCTAAAGACGGGTAGGTCAGAAATGTGATGGGACTGCTGTAAAATTAAGAAAAAAAATCAGGATGTAGGCCTGGTCCTTTCCAGAATGGATCAGTTGTGATCATCCTTTGTTTGGGTGGGCCTGCAGAGAAGATTTGGAAATAGCATCTAGTTTTAAAGCATAAGAACTTTTCAAACTTTTATAAGCATATTTTACTTTCTTGCCCACAGAAAAAAGAAATAAACAGACATGTGCACTGATACTGCATATAAGCTGTTGTACAGTTATTAAAAGTGGACTTTGTGTTTTAATCATTGTGTATTTTAATCCTTTTACAGAATCTGAAGCTGTTTTGCATGGATACCAGATTTTTAATCAGAAATTTTGTCTTGGATGTGGCATACATCATATGTCAAAAAAAAAAAAGTTTTCCAAGTTCAGATGTAGCAGGATTGGCCGATATTGTACTATGGCAGTTTTTTACTGGGGTAATCTAAATCCCTCAGGAATCTCTCAGGAACATTGGTTTGATGCTCTTTTGATAGTGTTCGGAAAGCAATAAAAATGTCACACCAAAAATATCTAAAGGTAACTGATGACCCCGCAACCATTTTGGCTTTTTTGATTTTGCCCGAAGTGCAAAGGGAGTTAAAAAATGACAAATCAATAAAGGCACCTATATCTTTTCAACTAGAAAGTTAATGTGTTTCACTGTCTCTGGCCTAGATAGAAAAACCACACAAATCTTAAACTACATTTAAAGCAATAGGCCTGTATAGTGGAACAGTTTATCAAATGCATGGTTTAAAGAACTTTAAGTTACTTTTAAAAGTAATGCATTACAATATTAAGTTACTCCCGAAAAATAACTAATTGCGTACTTATGAATAATTTTCATGAAAAATGTTAAAACATTCAGAATTATAGCCACGTTAATAACGTTTGTAAGAAATCAAACCATTTGAAAATCGTAGAAAATTGATCAAGTTGGATATGCACCATTAAAGGACAAGTTCGGTATTTTACATCTAAAGCCCTGTTTTCAGATTGTTTATGATGAAATAGAACGGTTTTGACTGAAATTTCGATATATGTGGCTGGCCCGAGAATTTTCGGGTGTTCACCTCTCACCTCTACAATGGCTGCATAGGTGCACTGGAACAAACCTTCATAAAATGCATTAAGCTTTCGTTAACAAAGATGTGAAACTCACCGAGTGGACATAAAAATTGCTGCAAAAGATGCTTTCCAACAGGTGTTTTAGCATTCGTTGTAAACTTGTGGACCTATTTTTCCAAACGCCTCACACCCGTACATTCTTCCGCTTAGAGCTTGAATAATAGACACTCCAGCCCAGTTGGTGGCGATAATCCGCCTTTGCCAATTGCAAGAATAGAAACAAAGTTCCCGTCGCGGAGTAATACCGTACCTCACAGCACATCTAATACAAGTCAATGGAGTTGGAAAAACGACGATAAAACCTGTTGGAAAGCATCTTTTGCAGCGATTTTTGTGTGAGCATATCAGTGAACACCCCTGAGTTTCACGTCTTTGTAAACAAAAGTTTAATGCATTTTAGGAAGGATTGTCCCAGTGCACCTATGCAGCCATTGTAGAGGTGGGAGGTGATACAAGAAACACCCGAAAATTCTCGGGCCAGCATCATATGTCGAAATTTCAGTCAAAACCGTTCTGTTTCATCATAAACAATCTGAAAACAGGGCTTTAAGTGTAAAATACCGAACTTGTCATTTAAACACAATGCTATGAGTGAGCGAGCTGTCTGAGGTAAGATGGCCGCCAGGTGATGACATTACAGACTCCTCCTAGCCTTTATTATACATATCTATCCGCAGCTCCAAGAAAAGCCTACAAGCATATTTATATTGGTCTTCTTCAAATCTTTTCAGGTATTTTCATGATAATAAAGAATCACGATTGATTGTTAAAACCCTATGATGAGCAAACCTCAGAGAAAGCATATGTCACAAGCCAGGGGCTGGCCGCTAATGGTTAAGCCACGCCCCTTCAACCTTCCACCTCGAGGAGGTCCCCAAAACCAACCCAATGACCAGACAACAACGAGTACAGGTAAGTATAAAAAAATAGTTTTTATTTATTTAAATATTTAAAATATAGGGGGACTTGGGAAAAGGGGAATTAAAACTAAGGTCAGGGTCTGTCCTCCAGAAGGGGGGGGGGGATTTTACGTCGGGGAACGGGCTCCCGCCTCTGGTTCCCTCTGCCCGTGGCGCGCTCCTCTTCCTTCCTGGAGGCAGAATAAAATCACAATGAATATGGGCATGTACTGTTTCCTATCCGTGTACCTGCGTGTAGTTCGCGGCACTCCGCCGTCTTCCCACGCAGCTCCTTGGTTGTCGACTCACTCTCCTTTCCTGTTCCTCTTTCTCTCCACAGGCTACCGCTGGGACCCGAAGACACAGTGGATCGTTCTCACGAGAGTCTCCTCACCTCTCCACCGACTACAGCTGCTGGGTAAGTATGAATTTTCCTCCTCGACTCGTTACTTTGGTGCTCACACTTATACTCTCTCTTCTCCCACAGATGACAGCTGGGACACAAAGCACAGCGAATCAACTCCAATTTATTCTCTCACCTCGCCGCTGACTACAACTCCTGGTACGTATGGTTCTCTTGCACAACTGGTCTCCTTAGAGCTCACGCTTGTTCTCTCTCTTTTCCTCCACAGACGACAGCTGGGACACAAAGGCACAGTGAATCGTTCTCAGTTAGTCCTCTCACCTCGTCGCTGATTACAGCTTCTGGTACGTATGGTTCTCCTTCACAACGGGTCTCCTTAGAGCTCACGCGGGTTCTCTCTCTCTTCCTCCACAGACAACAGCTGGGACTCAAGGGCACAGTGAATCGTTCTCAGTTAGTTCTCTCACCTCTTCGCTGATTACAGCTTCTAGTACGTATGGTTCTCCTTCACAACGGGTCTCCTTGGAGCTCACACTGGTTCTCTCTCTCTTCCTCCACAGACAACAGCTGGGACACAAAGGCTCAGTGAATCGTTCTCAGTTAGTTCTCTCACCTCTTTGCTGGTTACAGCTTCTGGTACGTATGGTTCTCCTTCACAACGGGTCTCCTTAGAGCTCACGCGGGTTCTCTCTCTCTTCCTCCACAGACAACAGCTGGGACACAAAGGCACAGTGAATCGTTCTGGGTTAGTTCTCTCACCTCTTCGCTGATTACAGCTTCTGGTACGTATGGTTCTCCTTCACAACGGGTCTCCTTGGAGCTCACACTGGTTCTCTCTCTCTCCCTCCACAGACGACAGCTTTCTTCCCTATTGATGGACAGACTGAACAGGTTATGCTATACTCCTCGGGGTGGCGGACTTACGATAACGGCTAGGCGTACTGCATCGACCGGCAGTGGTTTCCAAGATAGCGCCGGGGACCAAACCCTCTCGGCTGACTCGTTGGTTCCCCAGAGGGGCGGGAGTGTCACGCCGTCACACCGGGTCGAGCGCTGCCCTTTCCTCGACGCCCGTTGGCAATCGAAAACCGGACCGGGGCGCCCCTTTGTAGAGACCTCGGGGCAGCGGATCTCCTTCGCCTCTGACTCTGTGATGATAAACGGCACACGGGTAAAGTAGCAATGAAACTGGTAATACTCACACCGCCTGTCGTACAGATCTTCACCGCCTCTCCTACCACAAGTCCGCCAAGCGTCTGGCTACGAAAGTACTTCAGGAACTACTCCGTGGTTTCTAAGGCTGAAACACACTCACAGCATAATCGTACACAGGGTTATTCTAGGATCCGTTTTCCTCTTCAGCGCCCCTAGCGAGTGACTGGAGGCGGGGTACGTCAGACACGACACAGCAATCTCACTGCAATATACACAGCACCACTTCAAAGTGAAATTTCTACATCCAAGACTCACCCACCACGCTCAGTGCACACAATAGACGCCCGTCTTCCTTCGCCTCGCTCTGGGCAAGAATGTGGAGATGGTAACACGGCCTAGCAGTTGTTTTCCGTCACTGTGGCTGTCTCACACAAAGATCCGGTGGCTCACCCACCACGCTGACTCAGGGGCAGGGCCACCCACTCTCGCTGGAAAGCGCTTAAAAGATATCCAGGTCAAGTATATACAAGGTACACTCAATGAATGAATTCGTTT
Organism: Paramisgurnus dabryanus; assembly: GCF_030506205.2. Taxonomy (NCBI): domain Eukaryota; kingdom Metazoa; phylum Chordata; class Actinopteri; order Cypriniformes; family Cobitidae; genus Paramisgurnus; species Paramisgurnus dabryanus. The sequence goes on along the minus strand of NC_133358.1, from coordinate 24,580,943 downwards.
ACTCACAACTGTGGTGCTTCGGTTATCTCACGTTTCCTTAGGTTAACTTCTCCGTATGATAATTCCAGCTACACAGATAACGGTTTCTCCAGTCGTCAATACCACCACTACACCGATGGGTACTCACGATAGCACGTTCCTTCTTCTTTCACTTCATTCCTACAAGGTCAGTCTCCGTTTACTTTCCAACCCGTAAGGTCTTCAATATCTGCATCAGCCGAAATCCCACGATGCACAAAGAGAGAGAGAGCGAGTCCAACAATCCGACTGGCGTACCCGGTGAGTTTAACTCAGCGCTACAGCACACACCAACACTGGTCCTAACAACAACAACCAACAACTGTGGTATAAACTGCTCTTAAGTATTTGCCTGGGTGTTGCCTTCGTCCAATCACCCGGCGCTCTTGTTAATAACTCACAGCTGTCCGTAGTTTGGCTGATTACAGCGTTCGCGGCGCTACCGGATGTCCGGTGTTTTCTCTTACCGGTCCGGGCGGAAACATCCGGGCGGAACCAAAACTTTCCAAATTTTTGGTTCCGCCTAAAAGATCGTCACTCCTGTGACATCCTCCCCCGCCAATGCATTCTAGTCCCTGGAATGCCTCGGCGTTGTCCACTCACCGTACCGGGCAGGGGGGCGTCCTCGGTTCTCCCGTTGGGAGCGTCTCACGGGTGAATCGGGTTCAACGGGCTCGGGTGCTAACTCTGGTTGCCTCTGGGCAGCTGGAGGTTCAGCCGGTTCAGGCGCCAGCTCTGGCTGCATCTGGGCAGCTGGAGGTTCAGCCGGTTCGGGTGCCAGCGCTGGTTGCATCTGAGCCGCCGGGGGCAGCGCCACCACAGGTCGACCCGGTACCACAGCCCATCCCTCCGTCCAGGGGGCCGCCGGTACTGGTTCCATGGGCCCTTCCTTCGCAGCCTCGGGGTAGTTCGGACAGGGGCGAAGCATGTTTCGATGTACCACCCGTTCGGGGCCAGGTTTTCCCTCGGGCCGGATGGTATACACCGGTTGTCCCGGCCTCTGCTGCTTACAGACCACATACGGGATAGCCTCCCAGCGGTCGCTCAGCTTTCCTTTTCCCTGTCGCCGGTTATCCCTCGCCAGGACCCTCTCACCTGGTAACAGGGGGGCATCTCGAGCAGTCCGATCGTACAACCGTTTGTTCCTTTCTCCCGCTGTCTGTATCTTCTTTGACACTTGCTCATATGCAAAATGTAAACGCTGGTGGTGGCGCCCCACCCACTCCGTCACACTCACTTCTTCCCGGTCCGCGGCCACTCCCAGGACCAGGTCAGTGGGCATCCGGACGTGTCTGCCGAACATCAGGTAAGTAGGGGCATACCCCGTCGTGCTATGAACACTATTATTGTATGCTTGCAGAAGATTTGGTAAAGCACTCACCCAGTCGCTCTGCTGTCGTTGATCCAACGTCCCCAGTAGTCCCAATAGGGTCTGATTAAACCTCTCACAGCTTCCATTTCCCTGGGGATGATATGATGTCGTATGGGTTTTAGTGCATCCATACAACTGGCATAACTCACGGATTACTTTAGATTCGAAATTGGTCCCTTGGTCGGAGTGCAGAAACTCGGGACATCCAAATGTCTGGAACACATTTCGCCATAGAGCTGTGGCGGTGGTGTTGGCTGTCTGATCAAGCGTCGGGACCGCCCAGGCGTACTTAGTAAACAGGTCTGTGATCACCAGGATGTTCTGATAACGGTCCTGAGGACGGCCCAGCGTCAGGAAATCCATTGCCATTATGTGGAGGGGGGCCTTTGCATGGATGGGTACCATCGGCGCTCGGGCCTCTCGTCTAGATTTAAACAGTGTGCACCGGGGGCAGGCTTGAATTGAGTCATGCACAGACGCCTCCAGCCCAGGCCAGTAAAAGAATCTCCGTAGTAGGGATACGGTCCTCTCCTGTCCCTGGTGTCCCAACTGGTCATGATAGGCTGTGACTAATGCGTTTACCTGGTCGGCGGGTACCACGATCTGGCTCACTTCCTCACCCGACTTCGGGTCGCGGGTCTTCCTACAAAGCACCCCTTCCTGTAGCTCCAACTTCTCCCACTGCCCCAGTAATCTTCTCCCAGTCTCCGTCTGGGCCAATCTTTCCGCCGACGTTGGCCGTTTGCTCTGCTCTACCCACATTTTCACCTGGCACACGTCCCGGTCCTGGGCCTGCCTCTCTATCCAGCGGCGGGGGTCCCACCCCCAGTTTCCTGGCACGGCCTCCCGCTGGCCTCCTGGCGCCTCCACGGCCCCAATCATGTAGCCTTCCTCCTGGCTATCTTCCTTCCAATACCCCCGGCGTCTGGGGCTCTTTCCCTCCGGTAGTCTCGAGAGAACATCTGCGTTCGTATGTTCTCGCCCGGGCCGATACTGCAGTTGATAATCGAAGTTAGCCAGCTGAGCCACCCACCGCTGTTCCACGGCCCCCAGCTTCGCCGTCTGTAAATGCACCAGAGGGTTGTTATCTGTAATGACCGTTACCTTGGCTCCCCAAAGGTAGTCCTTGAACTTTTCGCTCAGGGCCCACTTCAGGGCCAGCAGTTCCAGCTTGAAGGAGCTGTAATTTGCGTCGTTCCTCTCTGCCGGATGGAGACTCCGGCTCGCATAAGCGATCACCCGCTCTGTTCCTTCTTGCCGTTGGGCCAATACTGCCCCCAATCCCAGGTTGCTCGCATCTGTATATAAGACAAAAGGTTCAGAAAAGTCAGCATACGCCAAGATGGGGGCCTGTAACAACTCCTGCTCCAGCCTCTGAAAAGCCATCTCACACTCATTGTCCCAGTTAATAGAGGGCGATCCATGGCCCCGGCTTCGTCCCGTGCCAACCAGCAACTGGTTAAGGGGCTTGGCAATCTTCGAGAAATCCTTAATAAAGCGCCTATAATATCCCACGAACCCCAGAAAGGATCGTACTTGCCTCACAGTCTTAGGCGCGTCCCAATCCTTAACTGCGGAGACTTTCTCGGGGTCCACGGCCACCCCCGCTGCGCTGACCACATGGCCCAGGAACTTCACTTCTCGCCGCAACAGGTGGCATTTGTCCGGCTGCAGCTTCAGCCCGTACCTTTCCATGGCTCGGAAGACTTCCTCTAGGTGCTGGAGGTGGGAATCGAAATCTGGGGAATACACAATCACATCATCCAAATATACCAGTACTGACTCCATCAACTGACCTCCAAGACAGCGTTGCATCAAGCGTTGGAAGGTGGCTGGAGCGTTGCAGAGCCCGAAGGGCATCCGATCCCATTCGAATAGTCCGAACGGGGTCGTGAAGGCGGTCTTCTCCCGGTCTGCCTCGGCTACTTGCACCTGCCAATATCCACTGGCCAGATCTAGAGTGGAGTACCAGGCTGACTGCGTGAGGCTAGCAAGGGAGTCTTCGATTCGTGGTAAGGGGAAGGCGTCTTTCTTGGTTACCAGGTTCAGCTTGCGATAGTCTACACAGAACCTCCAGGCTCCCGTCTTCTTTTGTACGAGCACGATGGGGGCCGCCCAGGGACTGCTACTCTCTCGGACAATCCCCCGGCCCAACATGCCCTGTAGGAGTGTACGTACTTCCGCATACAAGGTAGGTGGGATCGGTCGATATCTCTCCCTACTTGGCCCTGCATCCCCAGTGGGGATGTGGTGTTCCACCACCCTGGTGCACCCGTAGTCCTCATCGTGCCTCGCAAACACATGTTGCCACTTCCGAAGGAGTGCCTGCAGTTTCTGTGTCTGTACCTGTCCCAGGTCGTCCCCTTGCAGTGACTCACCCGCTAGGTGTTTTGGCACACCTTTCCCCTGCTTACTCGCCGGGGCATCCATTTGGGTCAGGGCCACCTCGATCACAGTGGGGCACACCTGACGAAAACTGACGTCCCTCTCTTCCCTCACCTGGTGGGGTGTGACCATCGTCAGCCGGGCCAGTCGTTGGTGCCGGTATAACTGTACTGCATAGGGGTGTTCATTTCGTACCCTTACCGGGATTCTCCCCCGGTGGACCGCCGCTAGTCCCCGTGCTACCTCCACTTGTGGGCAATCTGTATGTGGCTCTACCAACACCCACTCCTCTGGGCTTGCTTCCCGAAGGGGCACTCTTGCCCATACGATAGCTTCACTCCTAGGGGGAATAGACAAAGCAAAACGACACATTACTCTTCCCACTTCCTCCCGACCTCTACGCACCTGGTTCATTTGGACCCGACGGCAGTCGGCCACTACACGCTCCCACTTGGGTCTCTCGGTGGGTGAAATCCTTGGACCAGGCCTAGCCTGGAATATCTCCTCCCAGCATTCGGAGAGGACATTCATGCCCAATAGGGCTCGGTGGGCGCCCAAACACCTATCTTCGACGATGATCACCCCCTTTTGGGGGACGACTACCCCATGCACCTCAAGATCCGTCAGGCGATAGCCAATGTAGGGGATTTCTAGGCCGTTAGCGCCCTTCAACGTCAGCCAGGGGGCCTCCGTTCCTTGTACTCCTTCCCGTCCGAATATCTCCTTGGAGAGGCTTTCTGCAAACATCGTTACCTGTGAGCCCGTATCTACCAGGCACTGAATCCACTTGCCACACACTTTTACTCCTGCCACCGGGCTATGCCCGATCATCTGTTGCCTTGAACCGTTCCTTCTTCCCGGGTCTTCTTGAGGGGTCCCGGCCACACGACCCACTGTGGCCGGTCGTCCTAAAAACCCCCCTCAGACGCCCTGCGAGGCCCACACTGACGACTGTAATGCCCGGGCTCACCACAACGATTGCAAATTGGTCGTCCCTGGTCATCCCATTCAAAACGGGGTCGATTATAGCGGTTTGGGCGTCCCGGCGGCTCTCGGCTCCTCTCCGAGTATACTCGCTCTCGGGGTGCCGGCCTCGGCTCCTCCCGCGCCCTACCTTGGCGCAGCTCTCCCAGAAGAGTTTTGGATAATTCTGACATCTGTTCCCGGACATCCTTCAACAGTTCTACTTTTAGAGCCTGCTTCCAATCCGTGTGCTCTGGTGGTGGTGGCACGCTTTCGTTTACCGCTGCACACACTGGGGTCTCACTCACCTCGACCTCATCGCCCTCCAAGGCTAGCGCCTCCTTCCTTAGATCTTCAAATGTGAGGTCTGGGTCTCTGCGAAACTGGACCCTCAAACTCTGTCTCACGGGGCCCTCTTTCATCCCCAGAAGGAATTGGTCGCGCAGCAAAGTCTCTCCATCTCCCAATCCATGATCGCGGCGGGCCTGTAGCCGGGTAAACTGCTCTCGCAGTCTCAGGGCAAAAGCTCTAATGGGTTGTCGGGGGCCTTGTTTACTATTGCAGAATTGGGAACGGAGGACGGCTACGGGGGTGTGGTCACCATATTGCTCGGTAAGGAACTGAAATATAGTCTGGGCACTGGCTCGGACAGCTTCCGGGGCGGCCTGTACTTCTCGCCGCGCTTCTCCCTCCAGGGAGTTTAACACGAACTGGAGCCGCTGGGCTACACTAAGGCTTTGCAGGTCGGCTAGATACTCCAACTGGGCCTTCCATTCCGTTAGTCGTACTCCAGACTCTGTCCCTCCATACTTCTGGACCCAAGGGCTACCCATAAAGACAGGCACCGCACGGGGTTGGGCTGCGGGCCCCGCGTTGTCGGTCATTGGGCTAGTCTGGTTACTCAACTCGAGGTGGAGCCCTGCCGACTACGCCAAAATCTGTCACAAGCCAGGGGCTGGCCGCTAATGGTTAAGCCACGCCCCTTCAACCTTCCACCTCGAGGAGGTCCCCAAAACCAACCCAATGACCAGACAACAACGAGTACAGGTAAGTATAAAAAAATAGTTTTTATTTATTTAAATATTTAAAATATAGGGGGACTTGGGAAAAGGGGAATTAAAACTAAGGTCAGGGTCTGTCCTCCAGAAGGGGGGGGGGGATTTTACGTCGGGGAACGGGCTCCCGCCTCTGGTTCCCTCTGCCCGTGGCGCGCTCCTCTTCCTTCCTGGAGGCAGAATAAAATCACAATGAATATGGGCATGTACTGTTTCCTATCCGTGTACCTGCGTGTAGTTCGCGGCACTCCGCCGTCTTCCCACGCAGCTCCTTGGTTGTCGACTCACTCTCCTTTCCTGTTCCTCTTTCTCTCCACAGGCTACCGCTGGGACCCGAAGACACAGTGGATCGTTCTCACGAGAGTCTCCTCACCTCTCCACCGACTACAGCTGCTGGGTAAGTATGAATTTTCCTCCTCGACTCGTTACTTTGGTGCTCACACTTATACTCTCTCTTCTCCCACAGATGACAGCTGGGACACAAAGCACAGCGAATCAACTCCAATTTATTCTCTCACCTCGCCGCTGACTACAACTCCTGGTACGTATGGTTCTCTTGCACAACTGGTCTCCTTAGAGCTCACGCTTGTTCTCTCTCTTTTCCTCCACAGACGACAGCTGGGACACAAAGGCACAGTGAATCGTTCTCAGTTAGTCCTCTCACCTCGTCGCTGATTACAGCTTCTGGTACGTATGGTTCTCCTTCACAACGGGTCTCCTTAGAGCTCACGCGGGTTCTCTCTCTCTTCCTCCACAGACAACAGCTGGGACTCAAGGGCACAGTGAATCGTTCTCAGTTAGTTCTCTCACCTCTTCGCTGATTACAGCTTCTAGTACGTATGGTTCTCCTTCACAACGGGTCTCCTTGGAGCTCACACTGGTTCTCTCTCTCTTCCTCCACAGACAACAGCTGGGACACAAAGGCTCAGTGAATCGTTCTCAGTTAGTTCTCTCACCTCTTTGCTGGTTACAGCTTCTGGTACGTATGGTTCTCCTTCACAACGGGTCTCCTTAGAGCTCACGCGGGTTCTCTCTCTCTTCCTCCACAGACAACAGCTGGGACACAAAGGCACAGTGAATCGTTCTGGGTTAGTTCTCTCACCTCTTCGCTGATTACAGCTTCTGGTACGTATGGTTCTCCTTCACAACGGGTCTCCTTGGAGCTCACACTGGTTCTCTCTCTCTCCCTCCACAGACGACAGCTTCCTTCCCTATTGATGGACAGACTGAACAGGTTATGCTATACTCCTCGGGGTGGCGGACTTACGATAACGGCTAGGCGTACTGCATCGACCGGCAGTGGTTTCCAAGATAGCGCCGGGGACCAAACCCTCTCGGCTGACTCGTTGGTTCCCCAGAGGGGCGGGAGTGTCACGCCGTCACACCGGGTCGAGCGCTGCCCTTTCCTCGACGCCCGTTGGCAATCGAAAACCGGACCGGGGCGCCCCTTTGTAGAGACCTCGGGGCAGCGGATCTCCTTCGCCTCTGACTCTGTGATGATAAACGGCACACGGGTAAAGTAGCAATGAAACTGGTAATACTCACACCGCCTGTCGTACAGATCTTCACCGCCTCTCCTACCACAAGTCCGCCAAGCGTCTGGCTACGAAAGTACTTCAGGAACTACTCCGTGGTTTCTAAGGCTGAAACACACTCACAGCATAATCGTACACAGGGTTATTCTAGGATCCGTTTTCCTCTTCAGCGCCCCTAGCGAGTGACTGGAGGCGGGGTACGTCAGACACGACACAGCAATCTCACTGCAATATACACAGCACCACTTCAAAGTGAAATTTCTACATCCAAGACTCACCCACCACGCTCAGTGCACACAATAGACGCCCGTCTTCCTTCGCCTCGCTCTGGGCAAGAATGTGGAGATGGTAACACGGCCTAGCAGTTGTTTTCCGTCACTGTGGCTGTCTCACACAAAGATCCGGTGGCTCACCCACCACGCTGACTCAGGGGCAGGGCCACCCACTCTCGCTGGAAAGCGCTTAAAAGATATCCAGGTCAAGTATATACAAGGTACACTCAATGAATGAATTCGTTTACTCACAACTGTGGTGCTTCGGTTATCTCACGTTTCCTTAGGTTAACTTCTCCGTATGATAATTCCAGCTACACAGATAACGGTTTCTCCAGTCGTCAATACCACCACTACACCGATGGGTACTCACGATAGCACGTTCCTTCTTCTTTCACTTCATTCCTACAAGGTCAGTCTCCGTTTACTTTCCAACCCGTAAGGTCTTCAATATCTGCATCAGCCGAAATCCCACGATGCACAAAGAGAGAGAGAGCGAGTCCAACAATCCGACTGGCGTACCCGGTGAGTTTAACTCAGCGCTACAGCACACACCAACACTGGTCCTAACAACAACAACCAACAACTGTGGTATAAACTGCTCTTAAGTATTTGCCTGGGTGTTGCCTTCGTCCAATCACCCGGCGCTCTTGTTAATAACTCACAGCTGTCCGTAGTTTGGCTGATTACAGCGTTCGCGGCGCTACCGGATGTCCGGTGTTTTCTCTTACCGGTCCGGGCGGAAACATCCGGGCGGAACCAAAACTTTCCAAATTTTTGGTTCCGCCTAAAAGATCGTCACTCCTGTGACACATATAAAGAAAAGGATTCTTTGTTATTGTTCTTCTTGCAGTTTAAAATCTACCTCATTGACATTGAAAAAGAAGAAAGCAGACTTCTGGGATCAATGCTTTCTGCTTAGCTTGCATTACTGGCTTGAATTTGATGTGCTACATTAGACAATGGTATTGCAAAGCCCCCCCCCAGGGTTTGCTGTATTGACATGAAAAGAATTCTAAAGAGCTCAATTTTTTCTGTTTTTTTTCTTTAAGTCTGCTAGTCGTGTCTCAGACCTCTGGATCAAGCTTATAAACAAAAATTTGTTTGTAATTGTATTAATGACTCAATCAGATTGAAAAGCCTTCATGTAAAGATCTTAATCAATATGAGGTTGATCAGATGTAAATTTTGATGCTTTTTAAAGGGGTTGTGTAGTCCGTTCTGTGATCCTATCATCAGGAGAAAATAGCATGTAAACGCGTGAATCGTTGTTTTTTTCTAAATCAGATGCAAAAATACCTTGTGCACATGCGCAGAACATTGGTGGTTAAGTTCAGGTTTTATTTTTACCTCTTATTTACATGATTATTGTCACAGAAACATTCAATAGCAAGGCAATGGCAACACACATTAGGGTGATTCTCTCAAAATTAGACTTATGAGGGGTCATGAAACATTTTGATATAAAGTAAGAAGCATATATACAAACATCTCTTCATGTACTATTTTGCACATGATTTCCAATGACATCATACAAACCAATTTTGTTGTTTTTCCACATTTAAGGGGACAATTTTCATTACCGCAACGTGTCCATGACTGGATTTGGATTCTTTGACATGGAAATATTTATAATTTAAAAATCTAAAAAACAAAAAGCTTCAGTGCATGTTATACTATAAACATTTACAGTAAAGAAACATGTGGTATTTGGTGATCATTGGTAATGTAGAGACAATAATAAGGAATATAAATGTGTCCAAGACCAATTTTCTCATCCTCCGCAACAATTTCAATCATTGTTTAAGCCCTCAAGGAACTAACATTTTCAAAAAATATTAGTCTGAAGGGACATAATTGACTGTGACACTCAAGATGGCTACCAGGTAAGCAGTTTAAATTTTTTCTCTCCAGATAAAAGTAAAAATTTTGTTTGTCATAGTACATAGACAACTTTTTAGTTCTCATTACCGAAACATGAGTTTGTAAATGCATATATTTAATGTAATATCATGTTGCGGTAATGATAATTTTTGATAATGATAATCTAAAAAATTTAAATAATTCTATAGGAAATATTTTTTAAATCCTCTAAAAATAATGATTATAGTAAGTTCAGACCTTAATCTTACATGTGCAAAAAAATTGGCTTCAAGGGCTTTTTAAAAATTCTGATGGACACCTTCTAAATCTGGATTTCGTGAGAATCACCCATTATTAAGGTTAATGGGGTCATGCGCTGTACATTCTGCAGGGTTCATTTGTACTTTCATTAAGCAATAAAATAACGTTGTGCCTTTTGAAAATTGTGTTGCCATTGCCTATGAAATCTTCTTTCTCCAAGTCAACTTTAACTTTGTACATTTATCCAGAGATAAAGCGTAATCTTGAAAAGAAATGCTGTGCGCAGCGTAGCCAAGTCTTCTGCTTTTTGGCGGAGTTCAGATTTGGGCTACATTTAAACTTTTTTTCTGTGGTTTAAATATGAAAGATTTTTGTTCATTAATGATTTGTATTTGGGCTGTGAATAAGTCATTGGGATGCTTTTGGGCCAGTTTTGAATGTCCATTGGGCTGGTTTTAATACGCAAATTTGGCAACCATGGCCGTGCGCTTGCGCAAACGTTTGGTTCGGATTATATAGAATGTATGTAAACGATCATTTTATTCAGATGTACATGTAAACTGTACTGTCGTATCCTGCAGTTGGATTAAATTCGGATTAATACATTTGGTGCATGTAAACATAAACACTATGTCCTTTTCCATCATAATTTTCTGTCATTCCTCCACAATCCTACAGTATCTATAAAATGTCAAAGTCCATTTCCATTTAAATTCCATACAAAAGAGCTCCATGTAACAAGAAAGATAATAAATTATTGGCTTGTAAAAACGGACTATTGCGATAAACCTTTCCCAAAGTATCTTACAAGCCTGTGGGTGTGATTTCTGCCTCTGGTAATAAATTCGCTAAGTGAGGTGTTTGAATGTATTCATGTACAATACTTCATGAATTATTCAAGCAACCCTGTTTTGTCCATTAAGTGTGTTTGTCCCCTTCCAATACAGGCATGAATATTTAATGTGTCTGAGTGTACGTCTGTATACTCCTATTGATAAGGCCAGGCTGAGTAATGTTATGTCTAGATTTTGGGATGCAGTGGTTATTTATTTTAGAAAGGAAGTGACCGATTATATTCGTAACAAAAAGTTCGGCCCAAGAGAGCAGGATCATTGACTAAAGCCCAGATTTGGAGAGTTATTTGTGTTGATGTATGTTCGCTTTCATATGGGTAAGAAAAAACAACACTCCACACACGGGCACTGCCTCAGGTATATCAAGCACATATTAAATCTATTTCTCTTAAAAAGGAGCAGGGGTCTTCAGAGGCTCATTGAGCTTTTTGTGGCATCAACTCTCTTTTTGTTTTCTCAAAACACTTCTCAAGTTGACTTTCAGAACTGTGTTTGTTGGAGATTATGTCCAGCCAGACGTTCATTATTGACAGTGATGTGAATCAGAAGGGTCTTGTAACACCCTAAGGGTTTTTTTTTTAGCAATAATGACTGTCTGACTGCACATTATGTTGTGTTTAATGTGGCTACTTACCTAATCAATAAATATGTGGCCATGAAATTGAACTTATTGAAACTGAAATTATTTTATGATCCTACTTGTAGATTAGTTTTAAGGTTCTTCTAAAAATCCATCATGTTTTGAAATGAAATAAAATAAGGACTGCTCAAGAGGCCATCTGATATGACATCAGACATGTAAAGCAACCAATCACAGTTCGGTTTTGTTTCCATGTGGACGCAACACGCACGTCCTGTAGAATTCAACCAATCAGATGACGATTTCAGAAATCTTGAAGTTTTCCTTATTTGTGTCTTATGCATCTGAGGTGTAAGGCTGAATCTAGATATCTAACATTATGCACCACAAGATGACACTAATGAGCTGTTGGTAACAGAAAAAGACAGGATGGTCATATGAGATACATGAAAGAAGCATCGATATGTCAAAAACAGTCAGTGGTCAATTACAAAATTTAGTGGTCATTATATAAAAAAATAAATGGACTAATCACAGTCAAGCACAGTGTGGCATTTATGTAACTCAACTGATACAGAATCATTCTAACAACTTGAGTTTGATTCCCAGGTAAAGACGGAAAAGCCTGAACGCAAAAGTGTTTATCAATTGTAGAGGCTGCATGCATGCATGTGTATATTACATTTCATCAAACTGCACCATTAACTCCACATCACAAACTGGAGACAAATGCAAAGCATGAATAATGACCTGGATGTGATTGCATGTGTGAATTAAATCATAATTCAAGCATGCAAATGTCAATGTTTTGATGTAGCTGATTTTTGGAGGGCTTGAAAGAGACCGATGTTTTCCTTTTCTGCTACAAGTAGTTCAAATTTAGAGTGATTAATCACATGACATTTATGGCTAAAGCGATTGGCTGAAAAACCTGCTTCCAGTTCAGAACAGCTGTTTAGTCTTTTCTACTATCTTTAATTCATGCTGTTAGTCAGTCATATTGATCAGCTTTTAGCGAGGAAGCAGTAAATAACTCATTTTAACAATCACAGGGAGAGGTCAACTTTGAAAAGCCGACACTGATGATTAATTGTGACTGTTTGCTTTGGAAGATGTACATATAAAAGCTTGTGGAAAGAATGATGCTTATTTAGTGAGCCTCAACAAAAACTTTGTCTTCATAAGCAATTGTGTAATACATCTTAATTTTTTATTCGGGTTCAGCAGGAGAAAGACCATGAAGGGACACCAGCATGTGTATGACTGCCGTTATTTAGACAGATCCGAAAACCATAGGTCTGACCTGAGACCCACATGGGTTTGGGTCTTAAAGTTGAACGTGTGCCTTGGACACACGTCGGATATAATATTAGCGGCATCGGGTCTTTAATTTAAAATGAATGTGTTTTTGCCTAATGGACCCGAGAAGATCCCAACTATCTCGAATGTGGGCATCAAGTCCTTTTACAACCCCTCCTCTATGGTAAATATTTGCTGAGATTGACCTGTCAATCAATTTTAAACGCAAATTTTAGCGGTTACCTTGGTGTCATTGTCAGATAATTAAATGGAGTAGCGTGCCAAATTGGATTCTTTCTTCTTAAGGGCTCGCTATAGTTGTGCGTAGGTCCTACAGCGTAGCCGCGACGGCGTAGGTTCCGCGTCGGTTTTCAATTATACTTGTGCGCCGTTTTCCGTGTCGACGTGCAAACACACGCACAGTAGGCAGTATCCAGGCGTGTAAAGGGCGATTTATTGTCGTGCGTAGGTCCTACTACTCCTCTACGTGGACCACAAGCGCTGTGATTGGTCCACCAGAACCCCTTCCGTCAGGTAAAAAAACTGCGTCATACGTATTTCCGTTTGTGACGGTGAAAACAAAGATGAGCTAAGTTGAAGAGTGATTTAACTCAAACTGCATCAAAAGTCGCTGTTTATTTACTTCCATCACTGCTGGTCTTCTCAAATTTCACGTTTGTGCTGCTACTGTGGTTACACGCGTGGTTACTGCCTACCAGTGGTCTGGCCATGTGTTTGCACGTCGACGCGGACGACGACGCAAAAGTATAAATAAATGACGCGGAACGACAGTAGCAGCGCGACCGTCAGAGAAGAAGAAGCTTGGCAAGTTAACCCACAAACGAAGAAGAAATAGCAACTTGTTGTGTATAATTTGAGAAGACCAGCAATGATGGAAGTAAATAAACAGCGACTTATGTTGCAGTTTGAGTTAAATCACTCCTCAACTTGGCTCATCTTTGTTTTCACCGTCTCAAACGGAAATACCTATGACGCAGTTTTTTGGGTTCTAGTGGACCAATCACAGTGCTTGCGGTCTGCGTAGAGCCGACGTGCTGTTAGAAATTTTGTGAGGTGCGCGTCAGGCTACGCAGAGCTAGGCACAGGCCGTAGCTACGGCGTAGGACCTACGTTGGTGCCGTTTACAGTCGGGTTAAAATGTTTGGCCTCTGGGTCGGGTCGGACTCGGGGTCTAATTTTCATGAGTTTGTCGCAGGTCCAAGTTTTTATATATATATATATATATATATATATATATATATATATATATATATATTATATTCTATACATATGCTTGAAGATGTCCAGCCATGGCTCGCACCTACATTGAAAACTGAGAATGGCGTTAAATGGTTAGCCTATCACAACAGATCTGGTTGTGGTTTGTTTTAGTTTACCTCTACAGGACATTTGATTGCCATATTGTTAAAATAATCTAATAAAGGATATGTCACTTTCCATGTTTTACGCAAAATTAATCTACATAACCATTATGTTGTTTGTAGTGTGAAAAGGTTTTTGGAGACTGGAATAATTTTTTAACCATTTGCCCTGAGTGTATGCACGTCAAGACAAATTATTAAAGTCAAAGTAATTGGTAGAACTCAGGGAAATTGACATCAGTTGATAGCACTTTACCCCTGACTGGTATATTACTTTGTCTTTCCAATTCCTGACAGCAAAAACAGGCAGGTGTTAATCTGCATCATGCTTTAGTGCTGTTTAATAGTGCTTCCTACCAACCAAAAGAAATATAATATGAATCAGCCAGAACACATGTAGCAACCGTATAGCAACACACTAAAACGTTTTTGAGACACCTTAGAAATGTGATCTGGCATTGTGTCTTTACATTTTCAAATTTTTGCTTTGATGCAAAGCAACTTAAGAGTAAATGCATGTTAGTACATATAGGAAAGACAAAGTTGATTCAAGCCTGCAGGTTCTTTTTGTCCTGATTGTCTATTTGGTTATACCAAATTCTTTGACCCCGGTCTTTTCATCAGACTATTATTTGCTGGACAGCACAAGCAAAAGAAGAATTATTCAAACAGCCTCTTTCATGTATCCAGTATTCAGAATCCATTCATCATTATAAATCTGTCTGCATGATTTCAAAAGCTTGGTTTTGTATTCCCATCCAGATTCTGTATCGTATCGACCCTCACTGGACTGTTTGGGCTGACTGGATTCAGTTGCACCACGAAAGCCGCACACCTGCTAAACCTGATTCTCATCCCAAAAACATAACTCACTCCGCAACGTCCCGCTGCTTTTCCGCCCGTGTGATATATTAATCTGTCTCTGGTGAAAACTGTTGTTATCAGCAATGCTGCTAAACAGTAACACTCTCCAAGTCCCGGTGGCAGGATTTGCATAAGCTCCCAAGAGAATGCCTTTCCATTCCTGGCCCTGTTAAATTCCAAGCTGGTGAAAAATGGGAATGGATGGGGTCATTGGCTGTGCATCATAGAGCATTTGTTTTTCTCTGGCTGTGGTCAGAGGTGTCCTCATCTGTATATGGCAAACAATGGGATATGTTGAAGCCTCTGTGCTGAACTAAAGGTCTGTCAAGTCCGCTGATTTATCCCAGAGCTCAGGGTCACTCTGGGCAACGTATGATGGATGTGACCTCTATTTGGTGTGATCGTGTACAGTGAGAGGTGATCTGTAATGCTCGCTGGACCACAAAGCCAAGAGGGAGATGCAGGACAGATGAAAACTAATAAGTGCACAAGTGGGCAGATTGTAATGCATTCAAAGCCCTATAGGGGGCACTCTTAGACTTGTCATATCAGTGCATTGGATTTCTTGAAAAAAAGTGTAGAGTTTGTTCCTTGCAAACTTTATTGTTTATGTGAATGCAGGCAGGTGTATTATACAGTACTGTGCAAAAATCTTAGGCCACCATGCCATCATTAGATTTGGTGTTTTTGCAATGGTATAGTAACTATATATAACTAGTGCTTAGGCTTTAGCAGGCATAAATGAACTGTAATGATGCAGATGTGTGAACAATAAAAAATACAATGATGATAAAATGCAAAATCCATCCATTGTCCCCACCACAAACTCGCAGCTCTGTCTATGCCAGATAAGACAACTTTTTACTTCATTATCACTTCCTGATTGATATTGTATAATTGTTATGGACACGTTTTGTTAATGGCTAAACACCTGATTGGCTAATCAAAGACAGGACCAATTACAGAGCTGAGTCTGACTTTGAAATAATCAGAATTATTATATGATAAGGACTCATTCAACAGTTTTATTCGGCTTGTGTGCTTACTGAGAATGTGGGTCATGTGTTAGAGAATGGGATGTAATAAATTGCTCTGAAAAGTTAGGTGGCTTAAGTTCAGCAAAATGTATTTCCTTCCATTGTGAAAGAAATTAATGTCTGTGTCTTATTGTATCTCTGCTCCTGTAGCTCAATTGGTAGAGCATTTCATTAGCAGTGCAAGCCTCATGGGTTTGATCCTAGGAACACACATACAGTACTGGTAAAATGTATAGCTTGATAAAAGCGTCTGCCAAATGCACAATACTTAACATAATATTTCTTGTTAACTATTGTACAATAAATATATAATACAGCGAATCAGGGCTATTACATTTTTCTCCTGTGGTTGCAGTTTGAAATGTTTTGACAGTGCATTTTCTTTTACAAGTAACACACTGCATAATATGATGGAAATAATACATTACTCTCATCCAGAGGCTTGACATATTGATTGCTTACATTAAAATCTATTGCAGTATCTATACTGCACACTCTTAAAAATAATGGTACAAAATCTGTCATGGGTGTGGTGGTACCCTTACACCGTTGTACCTAAATGGTGCATACCATCCCCATTTGTACCTTTTTTGACAGTGTAGTATAATGCTATATCTGAGGTAGACATTCTGTAGGGTTCACTGGGTGCATTTATACACAATATGCTATTTATATAATAACCTATTCCCATTGGCTGTTTTGACACTTTAATCACAATATGTTATTAGTTGTATTAAAATCTGATTGCTTATGTGCAATTTTTTATGGGGGCCTGTAATGAAGGCCAGTTCTAATATAAAGGAGATTTCCATCAGCATCTCTTGTGTGCAAGTGAATAGGTGGTATAAATAGAGATTGTGTGTGTATTCCCCATGGGAGTGCATTACGGCAGGTAAGTATGTCTTTCTTTTAGACCCTGGTCTGCGGGCGGCCACCGGTGATGTACTCTCACCTGTCTGGAGTGTTATGCTTTATTCAGGCAGGCGGCGAAAATCCAATTTTCTGACTCGCATTTGTTTAGTTATCGGTAGTTTGAACAGAAGCAAACCAGGCGAAATTCAGTTTTTACTAACTTTGCTCAAACCACATTCAAGTGTTGAATCATTTCTTTACAAAAAGACATTCAATAAACTCACATTTAATTTATCAGACACTCATTTTTGTGTGTGGTACAGAAAACAGCCTAAATATACTGTATGCACCCTACATTTTCAGACAAAATTGGTCAAAGCATGTACCCCAGCTTTCACTGGGGCTGTACCCTTTCAAAAACTTCACCTTTGCACCAAAAGTGAGCATATTGGTACCTCATATTGGCACCAAAGAGAGCTTTTTAGTTCATCAATGATACACCTGCAAAAATGTAATATTTTTGTATTACCTATGCTGGGCTGTTTCAACTCAAAATGCTGGGTTGTTTTAACCCACTATATAAACACTTTCTGGGTTAATTTAACCCAGTGGCTGGGCTCGTCCCTTTTTGATTTAAGACTGGTTTAAGAATAACTCGGCATTTGTTAGAGATTAAAGGTATAGCGGAGGATTTTCTCGAATTTTAGAAAAGAACCGCCTTATCCACATTTTAAAAAAATGCAATTGCACAACACTCCTGATTGACAACTAGGAGGACCAATAGTGTTGATGATCCACCCGGAAATAGAAAATCCTCCGCAATACCTTTAAATAAATGAGTATCTCAAAGGTGCATATTGTTACCAAATGTATACCTTTCTGTACCTAGTGATTGTCGCTTTCGAACTGCTTCACGAGGCTTCGAAACTTTTAAAAATCTTTTGTTTCGAATCATTGATTCGGAGCGTGTTTCAAACTGTCCAAGTTTAGCAAACAAGGCTTCATTACGTCATAACTGTTTCGAAACGTTTTAAAAATCTGATGATTCACCACTAGGCGGAGTTGTAAAAAAGTGTAACATTTTTGGACAGAACTGCTTTTACACTATATTGATCAGCAGGTGTCGCCAGCATGTGTGGTGTTACGAATGCTTAAAAAAAAGCTGAATCAATTTTTGAAGCAATTGGTTCATTTGATTCAAAGCTTCGAAAAGCTTTGTTTCTCCCATCACTATCTACCTACAGTAAATGATACATATTAGGACCTTTTTCAAGTGTACTGCCACATTGAAAGCTGAGATACATATTTTTACACAAAAATATGATAAATTTAATAAACACAATTTTTTTAACAGTTTTAAAAATCTCACTGTTATTTTTTTTAAAGAAAACAATTGGATCGGTTTCAAAAACACACTCATTTTAAATACACTGGAAAAAAATGATTCATTGAATTTAATAAAAATTTTTAAGGTAAGTGGTTGCAATCATTTTATTTAAGCTACTTTAAACAAAAAAGATTAGTAAAGTAAAATAAAATATAAAACTTTTGTTTAAATGTAGCTTAAAAAATTTATTGCAACCACTTACCTTAAAAAATTTGATTAAATTCAATGAATCATTATTTTAGTGTAATAAAAATGGCTGGTCGTAATAATGTATGCTGTTCAAGATCTACTTTAACTCTTTCCCCGCCATTGACAAGGTACCGCCATTGACGAGGTATTGACGAGGTATCTCGTCAATTAAGAGAAAACATTTGCATGAAAAACGTGTTCCTGATGAGTTTTTATGGTTATCTGTAATACCGAGATTATCCAATAGATGGAGCACTTACCCAATTTATAAAAAAACTGAAGCAAAAAATTATTTATTTATTTTAAACTCCATGTATGTGTTGTTAATCGTTCTGAGTCTGATTTATAACAAAATACCTTCACAAAAATGCAATTATTTCAGCTTTTTGCTAAAAATTTGTATTTTTTGAAGAAAAATTACACATTATTTAAGTTTTAAGAGTTTATAAGCAGAGAAAAAATATAGATAGGATGAAATGGTTTGTTTGCTTGTTTTCTTGTTTGTTTGAAAGCAGAGGGTCTTTCATTTGATATATTTGTATGTTTATATATTTTTGTGAAACTTGTGAAAATCACAAAAAATACTGGCGAGCAACTTTTCAAAAAAGGCTGGCGGGGAATGAGTTAAAGTCTTTCAAGACATTAAGATCACTGTTTTCCTTTGACCAGAGGGATCATAAGCAAATGATGTTTTCTGGCAGTGTAATATTCACGGTTTGTGGCTGTTTGCTGTGGTTTTACAGTTTACCCGGTTTACCTTATCCCTGCCAATATCTCTGTATGCAGAAGTTACCCAGAATGTTACCCTGTTTGTTAGCTAAGCGCAATGAGAAAGAAGAGAAATGTGGACAAGTAATCTGAGTTTATTTGAATATAAATGGATGTTGAATTCAGTTAAACTATTGTGAAAATAAGCTCTAAGTCTCACTGTTTTGCTATTTTTAAGAAAACAATTGGACCGGCTTCAAAAACACACTCATTAAAAACATCTTAAAAGCTCTTGGGAGCTCTATAAAAGTAGAGCTTTGTAATCGCATCTGTTTTTGCTGAATTATATTTAGCCCTATGTTTTTATACTTAAGCATGCCTAATTGTACCCTTCGCAGGCTCACTAAAGCAGATGGGCATCAGTGCAGTAAATGTTCGCCCGGCTCGGATGCGGGCTGCTTTTGACAAGCTGTCTGTGAAAATCTGCCTCTACCGATTACCAAGACCGGCTGCCAGTCAAACTCAGACAAGCCCCAGATGTAATTTGAGGTGGAGCCTGTATCCTAAATATAAAAGATGACATCTGAAGCGAATATGTCATTGGCACATTGGCTTACACAGGTGAGCTCTTTTTAATGAGTTGCTGTAGGATCTTATCCCCGGGAGGAATCACTTGCTGTGTCTGAGTCATAAACACCTTCTCTTTATTTCTTATGGTTTTCTCTTAACTTAACAAAGAAATGGACATAGCTGACGTCCCAGACGGATGAGGGAATGGTCTAAAAAAGCTCAGATTATTTTTATATGAATGCATTTGGGAAGTAGGTAGATGGAGTATTGGACTAAATGACTTTATGAATGAAAATCATCTGCTGATTAGAAAAGCAACACTTTTTCCTTTTCAGCAAATGGAAATGCTTATTACTCTCACGCTGTTAGCCATAGTATTTTTGGTGACTTTAAAAATGTATTTTTTTCCAAGAAGAACAATAATTTCAAGAAAATGATGTCCCGCTGTGTGATGCATCAGCAGTTTTTCTTCTTTTGAAGCTGCTGTTCTGAGAACAGGTTGGGCAGATATAAACCCTTGGATCTTTCTCCACTATTGATTTCTGAATAATGAGGCGCTTAAAAATGGCCAGATGCTCAGCGTTTAGCAGATCCATTAAAATTTGCTGGCACAGAGATGGGGTGTGGGTGGGTGAAGGGGTTTTCTCATTGAAAACAATGCTGCATGTTTGACCCTTTCATTTTCTTGTCTCTTAACATTTATGAGTTTGGTAAAGTCCAGCTCAGATGGGTTATGATAAAAATGCATATAGCAGTCCAAACCAGGGCTTTGAATCAGATTTTTTCCCAATTGGTTCGTTCCGAACAGAAACAGTATTTTAACGTTTCTGGTTTTCGGTTCAACCCTAAAATTGACGTTCTTGAACCAGTAAGAACAAAAAAATAAAGTTCCCGAACCGGTTAATGACGTTCCATGTCAGCTGTGGGACCTGCAAATAAGTAGGGTGATCATTAGGACATTAAACTTAAATTATTAGTCTACATAATTTTCCTTAAGTCTCTATCTTGTCATCAAACATTAAAAAGGCTACATTATGTAAGGGGCATAATTGTAATTCTGACATGCCTACGTTTGTTTCAGCATTATAAAAGGACAATTTCTGCCATGTCGTTTACTGGCAAACAACTTAACGTTTTTATTAGAAAAAGGATACTGTGGTATTTTTAAAATCATTTTGTTTGTACGTGTCCTGTCAAGAACAGAAAGATTGTTTGCTTTCTTTTTGAAATGCGTCTCTCCGTGTATGCACTTTTGAGTGCACTTAAACACGCGCACACACACAGACGGAGGACAAATTCCAAATGGCGCTTCGGTAAGAAGATGCAGCATAAACAGTCGCTCCACATAAAGTGAAAATAATGTTATTTTTCAGTGCTTTATTCGCAAAATGTATTTTAAGGGACTTAAGTATAAGACACAGTAGCGCAACTTTCTCTCAAGTTTATACATTAAGAGTTCTGATCTTTGAAGGGCATAGGGATAATTACGTTTGATTGGAGTTGGACCGGACACATTCAACCGCATGTCCGTCTGTTCATACAGAAATTTCTCATTTTAGCGCCTTTTTGTGGTTAAATTGTTTTAAATCACTTAAGTGTTAACATTTGCAAGCCTTTGAAACACATGCAAATGATCAACTTTCAGACTATTTAAATTTGCATGAATCGCATGCGAGCCGAAACGTGGGACGTGATCTGTACAGATTACGGATGAAGTGCGATCCGTTACACCACTTATTAAAAAAAACAAACATCTTGAGATACTTGGTAGCCTACAATATTTACCTCTTATGATTGAGCATTAGATACTTGGGCTTGAGGCTACTTGCTGATGGCAAGCTTTTCATTTCTCAAATGAGACAACGACGACCGGAAGTGAACTTCACCGAGTCATATTGCACAGAAATCTTGTCTAAGAACGAAAAAAATAACCGTATTAACCGGTTACCATTATTGTAAATAAACGATTCTGTTCTGGAACATATATTTTTTAACATTTCTGGTTTTGTTTCTGTACCTTGCAAAACATCAAAAGTTTCTGGTTTTTGTTTTCGTTCCGTGAACCGGTTCAAAGCCTTGCTCCAAACTCAAAAGATGGAATACAAAGTCTATTTTACCTGAAAACTGAAAATTGACCATTACCTATTTTACATGATGGCTATTTTGTATGGATTAGTACTATGATGTGAATCATTATGATTAAAGCACTATTGAAACCCCCCCCCCAACGCCACTGAGACAAATGCAGATTGTCCTAAAACATGAATGAGATTTATATGAATCAGCTACTTCATAAAATAAGCATTGCCATGAGATTGTTTTGGTATAAATTGGTAATCTGGTTTAGTGTGTTGTACGTTTTTTGGGGGAGGTTGCAGCAGCTGGACACACTGATTTGTAAATTGTGAATGGAGTTTCATACAAATAATCCAAGAGGTCCATTGGGGTGTGATCTGTGTGGTGCAGGTTATCTGAAATTCAGTCCACAGCCGATCCTGTGCACAAATGAGATAAAACTGCAATCAGAAACAGAGCTTATGTCCTGACCATCACTGTGTTTGCATGCAAGAGAACATTACCTGGAGATTATGGTTTTGGGCTTGGCTGTAGGCTATCTAGAGTTTTTTTTTATGTCCTGCTTTGTACTTAATTAGATGGGACTCAGGGCAGATTAGGACAATCAGATTTGAACACATCGAAAGCATATTAAAGTAGCCCTAGAAGAGTGCAGTAAGAGAGTTTCTTTTGCTTAAGTAAGGAATAATGTGTACAGTAGGCAGTCGCTTCTTATTGCAGAAGCTGAGGGTCTTGTATCACACAGGGGGTTTATTTCACGATAACAACAGTCTGCTTATTACTGCTTATTATCCTGCTTATTACATGGCTATTTACCTCATAAGTATAAGGATCTTTAAATATTGATAAAAAATATTTTATTAGCTCATTTTTAGACCTTTGGTGAGGAAAAACAGTTTAAAGGATTACTCAATTTTCTTAAAAAAATCCTTATAATTATTCACCACCAGGTCATCCAAAATGAAAAACATTCCAGGATTTTTCTAAATTGAATAGACTTTATTGGACCCCAACAGTTTATAGTTTAAATGCAGTTAAAAATTGCAATTTCAACACAGATATAGGGCTCTATCTTACACTCGGGGCAATGCAGCGCAATGCGCGACGCAAGTGTATTTTGCTAGTTTCCACCCTGCGCAATTATCATTTTCACGTTTAGCACCACGTTGTTTAAATCTCAAATGCATTTGCATCCCCTTTTGCTCCCATGGGCGTTCTGGTCTGAAAACGAGGTGTGTTCAGTAGTCTATTTTAGTTGCCTCAAAATAGCAACGCGCCAACAATGCGCGTTGTTGCGTTGCTTTTTTTGAGGCAACTAAAATAGACTACGCCATTGACCAACAAAAACCTGGTCTAAAGTCTAAAGTTAATGCCGCAATATGTTTTTTTGTTATTTAAAGATCGCATAAGTAATATGCGCCTATAAACGGGACGACAACACGGGTTTGCTTATCACAAAAATAAATGCGCAGCAGCACAAAAACGCTTTTAAATATGAAAGATTAAAGGATTGAATGTAAAAGATTATTATTGAGCCTTGGACATAAATGAGGACCAATTATGAGAATACAACAAGGGCTGCTTCACCTGCAGCCTTGTAAGTAAATAAATGCTTTGCTTTAAACAAATGCATCTGTTTTTAAATGTATTTTTTCCACGGATTAATTGTATATGATGACTCTGTACCTGTGGATATGATGGGATGAGAAATATTTTTAAGTAACGCTGTCCAAGTGCTGAAACGTGCGGAGAGCCGTTTGTAAATTCTTTATCTACTGTTTGTTACAAATAAAGTATTTTTACAATACAAACCTTTTCTTACATACTTTTAAATAATTTTTTGATAATATTGGATAACCATACATTTAAAGCAATTAAAAGCCTGCTTTTTTACTTCCATGACTAAAAGAAAACGGGTTTTAAAGGTTTTAATAAAAAAAAACAATTTCAATACAAGTGAAAAACAATACAATTATTTAACATTAATCTTAAACTGGGGATCTTCTTCCTCCTCTTAGTTTTTCAGTTTACAAAGTCCGTCATCTAAATAGGGATTAGATATAGCCCCAGCGCAACTGGCTTTTAAAGGGGATGAGAGCTGAGACTCTCATTGGTTTATTGCACGTTACGCCCAAAACACACCCATTACTCATTAGGAAAATATGTACAACCCTTTTCGACCCTGCGCTCGGCACACAAACCACTTTTCCCGTTGTTAAATGAGCAAAAGTGGAATTGGACACGCCCATTTAGACCGTGCGTCATGCGCTTTAGACGATGCGCTTAGATCGTTAAAATAGGGTCCATAAAGTGCTCTATCCCAAATGAGGCATAAGGGTCTTATCTTGCAAAACGATTGTCATTTTCGACAATAAAAATAAAAAATATGTACTTTTAAAGCACAAGTTCTCGTCTTGCACCAGCCGTGTGACACGCTTATTATTTAACGCTTATTTATTGTTTAAAATGATCCGCAAATGTGGTCACGCTGGCCCGTCACACGGTTGGTGCAAGACGGGAAGTAAATTATCAGGATTTTTTTAAGAAAGTGAAGTAATCCTTTAAGATATAAGACAAGATGTTCAAATGACACTATATGGTTTAATATGGAGCTGTCGCGATTGGTCAATACAATCGACTGCGTTGACGCTAATACTTAGTTGACATAAATTTTTATAATCAATTCCATTATTTTTCCTTTTTAAATTTTGTTCTGCACGGTAAAATAACAACTGCTCCACACCACTGTGACATTTCATTGTGTGATGGCATAAATGACATAATGAATAACAATGCATTATAAATACAAATATACATGAAGAGTTTGATTCCAAAACTACATTTTACATTTTTTTGTCAGAACATGTTTATTATTATGTTACATGTTTTCATTGTGTTTTATTGTGCTACGTGTGCTATACAATATAAAAAGAGTATGTCACTTTAAAAGAACATTAGGATTTACGAATGTTTGATTGAATGTTTGTTAATTTTTGGAGGTAAATTAATCGTTTAGAATAATCGATTAATCAATAAATTAGTCAATAAATTAGTTGATATAAAAATAGTCGTTAGTGGCAAGCCTAGTTTGATCATTTGTAAATATAATGTCATATATTTATATTTAATATTTGTGTAATATTAAACGGTATCTGTCAAAATTATTTGCAGCATTTGGGTTACCGTGTGTAATTAGTTTTGAGCGGTTGTTATCTGTTAATAACAAACCTGCAAATATTGCGACCAATCAGAATCAAGCATTTCAACAAAATGTGTAATATATAAAATAAATAAGGTATTTTTTTTGCACTGTGACATTCCTTTTTTATTATCATTTTATCAAAAATTCATATATTTTCCATTATCATAGCGAGTGTATATAAGTGGCAGTCTCCGCGGCTTTCCACAATGTTTCCACACAGTACTGCCACCAAATGTATACATATCTGTACCTAAATGATACATATTAGGACCTTTTTAAAGGGTTTACTGACCTTCTTCTGCCATCCCCTTTTCTCCATATCTCCTATTTAATGCTCTTGTGATTTCTCTGTGCACTCCCATTATGTGTTTGTGTATGGGGAAGCTCTAGCTGAGACTCAGGTTCAAGACAGCCAGTCAGTCAGACTTACAGTATCAACACATTTGTAATTGATTTACTAATTCAAATACATTACATTTATGTAGCAAGCTTAATTGTCATGATAATAAACAATGCAACAGTGCTAACAAATCAAATTGTCCTGATATGCAAAACCAATGTTAAAATTTTCCCTCACTGAATTTTACTTTAAACCTTTCTTTGTGTCTTAAGAGAGGACACTACTGTATTTATTAGATTCCTTATTATCATCAGTGTTAAATGTTTTGTGAAGGTGACTTTCCCAGTCTTCAATTAAGCTCTTACCACCAAACGTCTGGTCTCAATGGTGCAGTTTCATCTCCGTCACGTGTCCATGCCAGAAACCTTCTGAAAAGTATTTCATGCTCTGCCTGGATGTGAAGTGTTAAAGGAGACAAAGTGTTATCTGTATCCTTTTGATTGCCTCCATGAGCAATAATCCTGGTCTTTTTTGTCTCATGTGAATCGTCTGATATATAATTCAGAGAAACATAGCAAGAGCACCTTGAATCTAAACGCTTTGTGTAACAGGATTCATGGTGCACAGGTTATTGATAGTTTTTTATTTTTGTTTAGTTCAAGATAGACTTGTGTGAAATGCTACATAAAAGCAGTGAACAGAACGGTCTTAGATGGTCTTGTTTAGGGTTAAGCTAAGCAGCGACCTCTGATTGGTTATTTTACATGCCAGCCAGACTCCTTCCTTCCTAACTGAGTGAGTTTTGTCCAGAAAACTCTGCATCGAGACCTTGACTGCGCCAGACTTGTTGCAGATGGTCTGGCTGCAGCACAATAACACACTGTCCCCATTGCAGCTCACATTTGTGCAGTTTAACAAGAATTTTAACAGGCGAAAGCGATTGCGAAATGTTTGTCGAAATGCCTTATTATATCGCTTGCCAATTATCGAGATATATTTCCGGTTCATAACAGCAGCAGCGTGTGTTTGTGTTGATGTGCCATCAGACAGGTGTCAGGTTTTTCATCAGGGAGACGCTCCGGAGACGAACAACAACCGACTGCGCTACGCGTAAGAAAAGAACAGGATAACAAGGTCCCTGAAGCCCTATTATTTGGGCTGATATTATAGAGGCATTTGTGTGTGTTTACATGCGTCTTTGTGCTCGTGTCTGCGGGTGAGTGTGCGCTGCATGTGAAATTTATGTTTGTCATTTCAGATGGGTTCAACAGATCAGTTCTGTTTTTATCTCGACGAGCACACAGTCTGGTTCCTGTAATTATCACCCGTCTCTCTATTGCTCAATTCACAGTGACAGCGATATGCTTTCGCTTTAGACCCCTTACAATCACATTTTAAAAGCGTATGATCATGCAAATTAAAAATCCTGACCCCTCATTTTTATACAGGATGCAACAATAAAAGCAAACGCATCATAACTGAGACTTTTTAGAAAAGTACATGGCTGCAATTGATGTTTTTGAGGAAGAACTACACTGTCAGAAAAACAGGTAACTGTACCTTTTTTGTCGCTGGGGTGGTACCCCAAGGTACCATTTTGTACCTTTACAGGTATAGAAACATAATACAATGTTGTACCTTTTGGGGTACATTACTGTTCCTTTAGGATCTGTTTTGTACCTTTAAAGGTACAGTTAACTAAAATTTAACTGGTACAAAACTGTTCCTTAAGGTACACAATTGGTCCCTAGAGTATAATATTGTACCCCATAAGGTACAACATTTCAATGTGTTTTATACCCATAAAGGTACAAAAAGCTTTGTTATGACTGTAAAATCAGTACTTTTGGGAGCGTGCTTTTATTGCTTTCTCACGGATCGAAGTCTGTCTGTGTTTTCCAGGCTCAATCTTTTCAGATCTCACCACACAACGTGCCTGAGAAACCTTGACAAGGAGCTTTCTGAATATAGTGAGTGATAAAGTAACGTGACTGCTCATCCAAGGGGTGCTAATTAAAAATAAGTGTTCGGAGTGTCGTGTGATTTGCCACTGACGACCATGTTATGCACGTGTGTAACATTGCGGTGTACATATCGTTGTGTTTGGTAAAATGTAGTTTAATTGGCTGCCCCTAAAGTTTAATGAATCCCCTAAAATATTTAAACGACTAAACCAATTTTAGAGTTCCTGGGCCCTATCTTGCACCCAGCGCGATTGACTTTGTCAGTGACGCATGTATCATTCGTATTTTGCACCGGCGCACAGCGTGTTTTTCCCTCCACAGACGCACGTCGGCAAATGAGGGAATGAACTTGCGCTCCCTGGGCGGTTCAGCGCAAAAAAGGAGGCGTGTTCCGGCGCAAACCATCCCTGATGATATTTTCCAGTTTCAAAAAACAATTGCGCCACTGACCAGAAAAAACTAGTCTAAAGTCAGTGGCGCGTTGTGTGTTGTTCATTATGCTATTTTAAGGGCGCATGCTTGACCATAATGTATAGCGTGCACAACGCGCACACACTTTGCTTATCTAATCTACACAGATGCAACATTATTTTTGCAAATCATAAATTGTTACAATAAAAAATATTAACACATGAGATAAGGGGAATCATTGTGGTGAGCATTGTGGTGATAGTTTTTATTTATTTTCTGTGGCTGCGTTAAAAAATTATCATGCAAATAACGATTAAAATATTTTCATAAGTTTGTTGTGTGGCTGTATTACGTTTATTGTATGTAAATAATAATTTAAATTTTTCATAAGAAACCTTAATGTATGTGAACTTGATTTGTAAGTGTACTTTGGGGTTGGACAGCTTGCGTTTCTTGGCTTTCAGCGGTGAGGGATGACGCAGCGATGTCCTCTGCTGGCGTCAGGTGCTGTGTAGAGGCAGATCCACCTCCTGTTACACAGCGTGCCCGATTTATGCTGACATCATTGTAGCGGTTGCGGCACAACGTCCTGGGGATGCCAACTGATGAGACAATTGTGGCTATTTCCTCCAACGCCTGTTTAACCTACGCTGATTTGGGCGGATTTCTCCCATCCCCATACAAAACAACTGTTCTGTCTTTGACTGCTCTTACAAGAACGTCGGTCTCCTCGGCTGTGAACCGCTCCTGGCGTGCGCCTGGTAAATCCATCATAATAATAGCAACCCGCCATGGAACTTGCGCACTTGCGTTTTAAGGGAATGTTGGATGACGTTCTGATTGGTTTATTTAACGTAACGCCCAAACCACACCTATGAATATTGAACCTACTTCAGACAAACCCTTAATGATTTGCGCCTGGCGCAAGAGTTATTTCTCCCGCCGGGAAAATAGAAACAGTGTCCAAGATCCGCCCACAAAGTCACTTGCGCTTTGTGCTTCGCACTTGCGTTTCAGATCGTTAAAATAGGGCCCCCTGTATTAAGGTACATGGATCTGTGTAGTGTACTGTATATAAGATAAGTCCTGTGTAATTTCTTTCAGTGTGAAGTTTTTAAACTTTCGTAGGAGTTATTCAATAAAGTGACTAATGTAACAAGCTTGGAAATGAAACCTCCTACTTGTTGTCTTTAGAAAAACCGTCTTACTTTTTCCTTGAATCAATACATATGAAAATAGTCCAACCACTCCGTGCATACAAACCACCTATTTGTCGTAGTGCATCTAGAGTGTATATATATTGAGAGAGAGAGAGAGAGAGAGAAAGAGAGAGAGAGAGAGAGAGAGAGAGAGAGAGAGAGAGAGAGAGAGAGAGAGAGAGAGAGAGAGAGAGAGAGAGAGAGAGAGAGAGAGAGAGAGAGAGTTTATATAACTCCCCCATAATAATGACAGTTCTTTGAAACTCAACATGATGTCAGAAAGGACCTTTGGCTGCCCCTCCACTGCAGCTACATGTCTTTCGAGTCTCGACATGCTTTTCCTGTTTGAACACAGATTCCTGATCCCAAGAGTAAGCAGAAAAAGGTCAACAGCTTACAAGCAACCTGTGTTCCCAGTATTCAGGTTGTGCCGGCACGGCCAAACTCTGAAGCTTTTGACCTTTCTGTTTGATGGAAGAAGTTTGATGTGTTTTCAACACCACACCCTCTGTCTCTTCCCTTCCAGTCTATCTGTCTATTCCTACATCATAATTTGTCTGCTTTTAATTTTAGAAGAGTGGTTTTATGTTCAGTAGAAAAACAAAAATGGTTTTGTATGCTTGTGTTTTCAATAAAGGCTCTCCAATAGTTCTTTGTATCAACATGTTCAGCAGATTTCTAAGAAATATGTTACTGTAGCTGTTGACTACATGCTTCACGGTGCCATAGAAGAACTATTGTTGGATGAACGTTTTTATGAACCTTTAGCTACCGAAGAACCTTTTTGATCTCTAAGGCAGGGGTTTTCAAATTATGCCAAGGACCCACAATATGATGTACCATTTGTGAGCGCCCTATTTATATAATAATTTATATATTTTTGTGTAAAGCAGATAATTGGCTACAATAAGAGTAATGTTGGATGTATAAAACCTGTAAGGTGGTGCCAAACCCTGACAAAAGGTATTTCAAAAGCCAGCAGCAAATGGCTGAATCCACAGGGAACTGCTTCCTAATTCCTGTTGAATTATCATCTGAAACCTCTCTCAAAGAGTTCACATCTACCCCCCAAGAACACTACCCCAAGTTGTGAGACTGAAACCTCTCTCAAAGAGAAGAGTCACACACCCTACCACACGTTCTCATCCCCCTCTCCTCATGTTCTCAAAGCAAACTGTATATGGAATGCTACATTCTGCAAACACATGTATCTGAAACTGGTCTTGTTTGGTGTTATATGAAGTGTTTTTAATGCAAGTGGTACATCTGGGTTTATTAATATGACAACAGGATTCAATGTTAATCTGTGACAATAAATAAGTAAATTTAACCTAATGTTGGGAGACAACTCCCACCTTAGACATGTTGATCAATCACCAACTGTATGTATATTAGGCAACACCCCTGGGCTTACAAGAACCAATCAGCATGTCATATCACAATGCTTTGTTCTCTGGCTATTTAAGGAGATGTGTAGAAGAATTAGGCGGGACTTTCGATATCTAGAAATGCACCCCCATGATGCTGTATCTTTGATACAGCATCATATTTCTTTTTATTTTATTTTGAGGAATCTGTAACCAGATCTTCATCTCTTTACCAGGTATGCAATGGTTTTTCGTTTGTTTCGTATTTGAATTGGAATGTAAATTGGCTTCTGAATTATGTGCTACCTACCTGGTTAATAAATTGTTACATTTGCATTCATTCTAATTTGCTCGGTATCATTGACTCTTCTAAGTTACTATAAAGTATTACGATATCCTTTGTTACCACAAATCTTTGATCGGGGTTAATTCATGTTAATTAGATTCTGCCTCTTAACTATGTTGGTGGGCAGTCGCATGGACTATCGGAGTGATAGTTCTATTATCCATTTTATAATTAAGTTGTTATATAGTTCTATGATTTAACTATATGCGTCTAGAAGGAGCTAGATTGAACCTCTGATTATGGTAAGTTGTGTAAGCGACTGTGGGGGCTATATGGATACTATTTAATGAGAGCACGTAAACATGAAGCGGTATCATTAAATTGCTTTAGCCATAACCTCTGGTTTTTGTATGGTCAGATTAATTATTTAACCTTAACTAAGTTGTTTTGTAATCGCATTTGGTAATTATAATTACCTTTTCATAATTAAGTTGTTATATAGTTCTATGATTTAACTATATGCGTCTAGAAGGAGCTAGATTGAACCTCTGATTATGGTAAGTTGTGTAAGCGACTGTGGGGGCTATATGGATACTATTTAATGAGAACACGTAAACATGAAGCGGTATCATTAAATTGCTTTAGCCATAACCTCTGGTTTTGTATGGTCAGATTAATTATTTAACCTTAACTAAGTTGTTTTGTAATCGCATTTGGTAATTATAATTACCTTTTCATAATTAAGTTGTTATATAGTTCTATGATTTAACTATATGCGTCTAGAAGGAGCTAGATTGAACCTCTGATTATGGTCTTATGTTTTATATTTAATTGGCGATTTTTGAGAGCTACATGGGGACCTTTTAACAAGAGATTGACTTTGTTAAATTGCTTTAGCTACAACCTCTAGTACGGTCGAGTCTGTGTTCAGTACCCACACAACGGCCGGTGTGGACTGATATGACATTGGTAATCGAATGAATGAGTTCAATGTCAACATGAGTGAATAGAATGATCAAACGTTTATCCAAATTCCACAATTACATTAAATTTGATTCATATTACGATACGTTTCATATCTTTGGAGTCAGATATTAAGTTGCGTAATGTTAAAACCGGAAGCACCGAAAAGACCGAATGCGCTATAAACCGGCCATGCCGTTTGGATTCCGTCGTTGGGCCAAGCGGATGGATGGGGTCATATTTTTCCCCCTTACAAAGTGGTGATCCCGACGTGATATTCAACCAGTGGAAATCTTATCAAAATGTACAAAGTACGACTGATTCGATCCCTGGAGAATAAGAGTCTTTTCATGGAGCTAAAGGTTTGAACTTCTTCTATTTCTTCAGCTGATGTGGTAAGTCAGTCTTTTCTTTGCCTTTTAAAAATGTTTGAGGGAATGTTTTGAACATCCCACATTTATGAAATAGGTTGTAAATATACCTAATGTTAGACTGGAGATTGAATCCGGTGGGGCTTAAAAATTAAATGAAACCACATTATTAGGAAAATGCTGTGCAATGCTAAATGAAGAATGAATTGCTTTGCTCTGTTAAGATCTTTTGTTTATGTGCCTACGGAAAACAAAAGATTGTCTTACATTGGAGTTAAATCATCCAAAAATTTATTCTGATTCTCAAACAAGGAAAAAAAATCTTGAATCTAAATTTAAATCACCAAATCCTACACACAATTGTTTCTGTTGTGACAGCAAATGCACAACATGGAAAGACAGCTAAAAACATTAACAATTGAAAAATGATGTTGGATGATTTAAACTACAATGCAATGAATGTGTTTGCATGTGAAGGGAGGACTTGGACAATTGAGACGTGAAAAGCACACAGATAGTAAGATTTTTAAATGCTGCAAACATCAGTGTACAATCTATATTTGATGAATTAAGGTAATATTGTAATCAAGTTGGAGAATGAAGGAAATGCATGAATGATTGAAGGCATGCGTTGTTGGATTTAAAAATCCCCAACGCATAGAGAAATGTAACTGAATGGTGGACATTAAGCAAGTAGGGAGAGGATTTAAAACTAGTAAAGATTGCTTGTTGTGAGTGAGTCTTCTAAAAGATCACTCTGGATTGAATGAGGATAGAATGGAATCAGTAAGTCATATTACAATTACAAACTTCTAATTCAATGTAGTATTTCTCCATTGATGATATACAATTAAGCAAAACCTAAAATTGTTGCAGGAAAATATAATGTTGTCCCAGGCCAACACAAATGGTCTTATCTCTCACTGTGAGACACCCAACTGAGATGAAAGGGCTTACCCCCCACTCAGATAACGGGCTATCCATTGTTCCCAAGAGAGAACATTGTTTTTAAGAGAGACATTTGTCTGTAACCATATTTTTCCTTCTGTAAATCAATCTAAGTGTTCTTTAAGAACTTGATAAACACCAGGACTGTTAAAAGTTCTTGGCTTAGTCTTTCCCTATGAGTCGGTGAAAATTGTTTAAAGACAGTTTTGTACAGCTTTATAGAGATGTGAAAGGCCACACAATTTTTAGTCTTGAAACTGTTGTAGAAATACATTAGCATGAATTAATGAAAAACTGTTCCTCACACCAGTCTGTCCAGGGCTGACACCTTTTCACATTCAAATACATTGATACAGTAACATCTTGCAAATTACAAACACCAGCCTGGTGTTCCTTAAAAGAGATCAGTAATGAAAGTATTTTTAATTTATACTATTTTAATGTAATATAATCTATATTGTGATCAAGTTGCAATATACATTATATTATAATGGCCAAACAGGCCTCAGATGGTAAAATGTGGTGCATTAAATGTACTATGGAATAACTTGCACAGGCCAAACCCACAGAATTGGTCCACTATGCAGTGTCAAAAGGGCGGAATGTGCTGTCACATGTTGCCATGTTTTAACACTTAAATATTACATGACACTTGTGATAGTAAACCAAACCCATTTAACTGGAAATCACTAACCCATTTTTAATCCAATACAGATTGGGCACATGCTTGTGTGGCTTAACAGCCAGTTAGCATGTGTTTAACATTCTCATTGCAGTGATCCGTTTACATTTTCTGATTTGTAATTGATCGTAAGGCATTGATATTTCTATAGAACACATTCTAGTTGTTTGTTTCGTATGTGTTTCTATGTTGAAGGATTTGTCTCCTATGTGGTAAACTCTGCTATTCCTTGTATAGCTGCAGTCAGACCCTAAAGAGGAGCACAAAAATGCCATGTGGCTACAATGTGTTAATTGCATTAATGAAAATGTTTTACCTCACAACAGGATCCAGTAGCACTTTTACCATGTTTCCTAACTAAAAACACTGGTGTTGGAAGACTTATTGAGCCAGATTACAACCTCATACCGATAATATCGAACTGGCTCCCTGTTTTAACAACAGGACTAAATTTGCATCACAATTTATCCTTCTCACCTTTGTTGCAGCATGGTATTCACACATAGCCTCAGTTAAATTAAATCACATAGTAAACACTCACTTACCGAGAATTAGTCATTATTTCAAACTGTCTGAATTTAAGCATCTGTTTTGGGTTTTCTTTTCAGAAGTTTGATCAGTTTAATGTCTACTGAAATCTTGATAAAGAGCAATTTTCTAAGTTTAATACTATTATCTTTGACATTTAATTTGCTCTGTATGTAAGACATTTAAAACTATCATGTTTATCACTACGCACCACACAACATATTCCAAACTGAACACTACACTTAAAACCAACATTCTCCTGTTACACCAACAGAGCCATCTAATCTAACACATATGCTAAAGTGATATCATTCACACCCATATTAGCAAAACTACAACACTCATAAGAAACTTACATGGCAAAGTCACACTTTGATGATTATGTTTTAAATTGCAATAACAAACTTACTGTCTTAATCTCAAATCAATAATCTGACTGTTGTTGTCATAAGTGGAGGAACAGTGGCGCCCTGATCCTCAACTTATCACTAAATAACAGCACAGACAATTGTCAAGAATCAATCAAACCATTTACTCAACTCCTAATATCAAATGTGACTTAGCCAACAGATCAGAGATCACACACACACCTATACAAATATTCACATAACTCTACACTCACACACCTACTTATACACGCTAACACATTGAAATCTGAGATTCTAAATCTTCAAGTGTATGGACTACACATACTCATTAACATATACACACATACACATACAGATACACATACACATAGGCACATACCTGCACACATAGAAATCTAACATGAGATTCTGAATCTTCAATTGTTCTCATGGACTCAACATGTTCTGAACAAATTCTTAGTTAATCTTAGGCCTAGAAGGTGCTTATATTAGAAAATTCAGAGTTCCCGCGAAACATTGATTGAAGATGTGTGTATGGAATGATTACAACATTATGTGCCTATTATTATTATTATTATTATTATTATTACTATTATAATTATATGGTCTACAATGCCATACATAAATCTATTATAGCAATATTTCACTATTATCAATACACCCTATAGTATGCATAACCAAATTTTACTTTAACATATTCCATTTTTTATTTTCACATGACCTAATATATGCATACCTGAATATTATTTTAACACTTTCTGGGTTTTTTTATTTTATTTTTACATTACCCAATATATCCATTCATGAAGGTTATTTTTACATTTTCTGGGTTTTATTTTTCATATAATCTATAATATGCATACTTGAAGGTTATTTTAATATTTTCTGGGTTTTATTTTTACAATCTATAATATGCATACATGAAGATAATTTTAACATTTTTCTGGGTTTTATTTTCATACAACCTATAATATGCATACCTGAACAATTTCAGTTTTTTTTTATTTTTCATATAACTTATAATATGCATACCTGAAAGTTATTTTAACATTTTCTGAGTTTTATTTTTTATAATAAGCATACCTCAATGTTATGTTTTTATTGTTTTAACCTGATCTTTGCATCCTCTCCTTCAATATCCAGAGATCAGGTACCTTTGAATTCCAAATACAACGGTGGGAAAGAATGATGGTAATTTTATAGATCAGATATATTTGACCCTATCGTACCACTTGCTTCTTTTCACATCAAGTTATCATGTGTAATGTTTTTATTTTATTTTATTTTATTTATGGTTTGCCCTAACTATCATGTTATAGTGTTACCAAGCCTATTGATATTGATCAGTGCTCAATCAATGAATGGTCATTTAAGATGTGCAGGTGTTTTACACAGTGATGTATTGTTAATGAAATGAACTTTATTCACCTAATGATGTCTGAATCCGAGGACGTCACCTTACAGAGGTGACAACTTTCTTCAAAGGATCAGAACGTCTAAGAGCAGGTGGTTTCGTAAATGAATGACCAAACAAAGCACACAGGCCTGATTGAGCTTGACTGGAACACTATAAACACTACAGAGACTGGACACCACCAAGAGCTAACACCTTATTGTATATTGATCTCATTGGGAATGTTTTGTTTATCCCACTTCATCAAAAGGGCGGATTTCTGTAAGGTGGTGCCAAACCCTGACAAAAGGTATTTCAAAAGCCAGCAGCAAATGGCTGAATCCACAGGGAACTGCTTCCTAATTCCTGTTGAATTATCATCTGAAACCTCTCTCAAAGAGTTCACATCTACCCCCCAAGAACACTACCCCAAGTTGTGAGACTGAAACCTCTCTCAAAGAGAAGAGTCACACACCCTACCACACGTTCTCATCCCCCTCTCCTCATGTTCTCAAAGCAAACTGTATATGGAATGCTACATTCTGCAAACACATGTATCTGAAACTGGTCTTGTTTGGTGTTATATGAAGTGTTTTTAATGCAAGTGGTACATCTGGGTTTATTAATATGACAACAGG
The DNA here is from genome assembly GCF_030506205.2 of Paramisgurnus dabryanus. Lineage (NCBI taxonomy): Eukaryota > Metazoa > Chordata > Actinopteri > Cypriniformes > Cobitidae > Paramisgurnus > Paramisgurnus dabryanus. Next base: position 24,544,761 of record NC_133358.1, on the reverse strand, counting down.
ATTCAATGTTAATCTGTGACAATAAATAAGTAAATTTAACCTAATGTTGGGAGACAACTCCCACCTTAGACATGTTGATCAATCACCAACTGTATGTATATTAGGCAACACCCCTGGGCTTGCAAGAACCAATCAGCATGTCATATCACAATGCTTTGTTCTCTGGCTATTTAAGGAGATGTGTAGAAGAATTAGGCGGGACTTTCGATATCTAGAAATGCACCCCCATGATGCTGTATCTTTGATACAGCATCATGTTTCTTTTTATTTTATTTTGAGGAATCTGTAACCAGATCTTCATCTCTTTACCAGGTATGCAATGGTTTTTCGTTTGTTTCGTATTTGAATTGGAATGTAAATTGGCTTCTGAATTATGTGCTACCTACCTGGTTAATAAATTGTTACATTTGCATTCATTCTAATTTGCTCGGTATCATTGACTCTTCTAAGTTACTATAAAGTATTACGATATCCTTTGTTACCACAAATCTTTGATCGGGGTTAATTCATGTTAATTAGATTCTGCCTCTTAACTATGTTGGTGGGCAGTCGCATGGACTATCGGAGTGATAGTTCTATTATCCATTTTATAATTAAGTTGTTATATAGTTCTATGATTTAACTATATGCGTCTAGAAGGAGCTAGATTGAACCTCTGATTATGGTAAGTTGTGTAAGCGACTGTGGGGGCTATATGGATACTATTTAATGAGAGCACGTAAACATGAAGCGGTATCATTAAATTGCTTTAGCCATAACCTCTGGTTTTTGTATGGTCAGATTAATTATTTAACCTTAACTAAGTTGTTTTGTAATCGCATTTGGTAATTATAATTACCTTTTCATAATTAAGTTGTTATATAGTTCTATGATTTAACTATATGCGTCTAGAAGGAGCTAGATTGAACCTCTGATTATGGTAAGTTGTGTAAGCGACTGTGGGGGCTATATGGATACTATTTAATGAGAACACGTAAACATGAAGCGGTATCATTAAATTGCTTTAGCCATAACCTCTGGTTTTGTATGGTCAGATTAATTATTTAACCTTAACTAAGTTGTTTTGTAATCGCATTTGGTAATTATAATTACCTTTTCATAATTAAGTTGTTATATAGTTCTATGATTTAACTATATGCGTCTAGAAGGAGCTAGATTGAACCTCTGATTATGGTCTTATGTTTTATATTTAATTGGCGATTTTTGAGAGCTACATGGGGACCTTTTAACAAGAGATTGACTTTGTTAAATTGCTTTAGCTACAACCTCTAGTACGGTCGAGTCTGTGTTCAGTACCCACACAACGGCCGGTGTGGACTGATATGACATTGGTAATCGAATGAATGAGTTCAATGTCAACATGAGTGAATAGAATGATCAAACGTTTATCCAAATTCCACAATTACATTAAATTTGATTCATATTACGATACGTTTCATATCTTTGGAGTCAGATATTAAGTTGCGTAATGTTAAAACCGGAAGCACCGAAAAGACCGAATGCGCTATAAACCGGCCATGCCGTTTGGATTCCGTCGTTGGGCCAAGCGGATGGATGGGGTCATATTTTTCCCCCTTACAAACCGGAGCGACACAATTTCAATTAAAATGTATTTGTACTGCAGCCCCGTTGTGAGATCTTCATATCGTCAGCCTGTAAGATCGGCGATACACGATAGCATTGGGGGCGGGGCAATAGTTTACTCATTTATTTATTTATTTGTAAGAAAGACAAGGCACTTGATTGGGGGACCAAAAAGCGAATGTACTCTAAGGGCTACACTGTAACGACCACAACTTTTTTTTAAACTGATGCCATTAATCCGCGTCATTAAAGCCCAGTGATGCTGCTAGCCATTTTGGTGCCCTAGGCATAATTCCTTTATGATGCCCCCCACCTGGACCGCAAGAAAAAAAGTTTGTTTTTGCCAGTTTAACTTTTTACTAAACATATAACTCAATACCAATAACACAATAGCAGCATCACAGTAGCCTATAAAACTTAAGAACAGTATAAAGAGAAAGTAAAATCTTCACAGCTTTGCTGACTTCGTAAACATATGTAAAATAGCCAACACACACATTTGAAAGTGCAAACTTTTCTTCAGTAAATAGAAATTTAAAGCAAATTTAAATGATCCTGGAATGTATGTAGAAAGTAATATGAGAAAAAAACACCTAATGAATACTTTTTTATTTTTTGTCTTTTCTTTGACATTTTCTGGGGACCTTCTGGAACCCCAGTTTAAAAATCTCTGCTTTACTGTAAGTAACTTGAACATTTATAGTGTTTGACATACAGTACAGTATGAAGAAAAACAATTTCATCTGTAGTACGATTGAATTTGAATCTACAAGTACCTGTAAATGTTTCTTTATAATCTTATATCATTTATCTAGTGGTTTAGACTTTATGCTTACAAAAGACCTTCAAACGTCTTAAAAACACTTTCTGACATTATGTAAGTTCTGGTAGCCGAAGGGAGCATAACAGGGGCCAGGGCCATTAAGCAATAAAGAGGATTAGATGGTGAAGAAAATGGATTAGGATTAGAAATATTTCAACCTATTTTGTTTTGAAAGGAATAAATGACAGCGATTATAAGCACGGTTTTCATTTAAATCCTCCCTCACGTAAGAAAGAAGAGGTGACCTTCGAATGCAGTTACTTTATTTGCTGAAACAAGTGGGAAGAAAGCTTTGTGATAAAAGCCAATGTGATAAAAGGGCGATGTCAGTGAGAATAACATATGCTCTGGAAACAACAAATAATCCACCAAGTCTATTAATACGTTTTTATCTCGACTGATTTTCTTTTCTCTTTGCCGTGGTTCAGACAATTTATCTTAAAATTATGATGTGGAAAATAAAGCTCTTGACATTTGTCATAAATCCTTTCATGTGATTTTAAACAGAAGACTTCTGTATTATTCGAGATTGGGTCTGAGAATCAACCTAAACCTCTGAATCATATGGTAGCCTGGGCTTTAAAAGGAAAACACCACCGTTTTCAATATTTTACTATGTTTTTACCTCAGATTAGATGAATGAATACATACCTATCTTTTTTCAATGCATGCACTTTTAATGTTTTTAAAGCGCTTCTTGAATGTGTTAGCATTTAACCCCATTCATTCCTATGGCTCCAAACAAAAGCTTTATTTTGTACCACCATTACTCTTGTAACTTCTCATGTAACAGTCTTTAAAGGGACACAAGGCAGCATTTTTATGTTAATAAAGACTCTCTCGCCCGCCCCTACCGTCTGTAGGAAGAATACCCCACTTGCAAGTTCGCTGTATCCGACCCGGTGTCCTTCAGTCTCGTATAGTCTTAGATATAGAACGCATTTACTCCCAGACACTAGGGGGAGCTAGTAGACAAATAATACTCAGACTTGCCTTGTGTGCCTTTAAATAGGGAAAACATGAAAGTGTTTGGTGGCTTTTAAATTCATCCCTGGTAGGAGCCATAGAAATGAATGGGGCTAGGCTAAATGCTAACACATTCATGAGGTCCTGTACAACGATTAAAAGTGCACGCATTGAAAAAAGTATTAATTTGTCTAGTTCAGGTAAGAACATAGTAAAATATAAAAAAACGGTGTTGTTTTCCTTTAAACATAAAGGTCTCGCTTGGCTTATGTGAAAATATTTCTGATTTTCTTTTATTTTCATTCCTTCACTTGTAGATTTACTTGAGGCCTGGTGTCACAGCAACATTATTTAATAATCTTCTTTGTTTCTCAGAGAACGTCCTATACTATAATGTAATGGTCGGTTTACTTGCAACAACTAAACATTTCCCAGATTAAAAGCTAGATGTGGGTTCTCCAGATTGTTCAAACAATTGATGTATTATAGAGATCTCATCTTACTGTAATCGTTTCAGTTCAATTTTTGCATCGACTACACAAACGTATTGAGACACAGCTTAAAATAAGGATTAAAACAAGCATATTTCCCAGAAAGAGTAGTATTAATTTTGTGTTTGGCAACGCAAGAAATAAAGGAGCTTTTGTTTGCATTTGTCAATAGATGCTTTCAGGCCTCAACTCAGTGCGTTTATAAAGTAAGATGATTTCTAGGTAAACAACAATCCTGAAATACATTAGAGAGATGACTAAATCACAGTCATTATCCCCATCAGAGAACGACCTCACAATCTCCATCAGCAAAAATGCAAGAGCTTTATCGCTGAAATCGGATTCTTCGGAGCCTGTAAGACCAAAAATGATAAATATGCCCCTTCTTGTCCTTTTTGTGACTTTGCTTTGCTGACTGTTAATAGTATTACTGCCCGTGTGTATGTGTGACTTCTGTTTCCCACTCCTTTGCTACTGGAAAATCGATGAGGCAAAAGCGATCTGACAGTGGCCAAGTGAGGACAGTTGCATACAATACCACATATTTATAAGTGTGATTTTGTGTCATTGCTGTGGTTCTGAAGGTTATTATCTTTGTGCGATTATAGGGGTTTGCTTGAATTTTGAACGCCCGTCCAACCCCATTCACTCTACACAGGCATAAAGGGAGCAAAAATGTAGTGCCATGAACCCTTATTTATTTATTCAAAATGCTTGGCTTTGTACAGGAGCGCTGCAGACTTTGTATTCCCTATATGTTTCAACCACTGGTTCTGTCTTTGAAGTGACTTTATGATTGCAAAGTTATTTCTTTGCAGATGGATTATTGCTTCCAGCCTTCACTGGATTTTTATTGTGTATGCATTTGTTTAGCCTGTCTAATAATGTTGTACATCGATGTGTTTCTAGCATTCAGGGCTATCTTGGATCTATCAGTTTAAGGCAGTTCAATGTTTCCCTTGGAGGAAACATTGGATAAATTACACATTGAAAATGGGTGATTCTCGCGTAATTACACTTATGAGGTGTCATGAAACATTTTAATAAAAAAAGTAAATGCTATCAAAATAAGAAGCAGTTATAAACATCTCTTCATGTACTATTTTGCACATGATTTCAAATGACATCATACAAACCAATTTTGTTGTTTTTCCACATTTAAGGGGAACATTTTCATTACCGCAACGTGTCCATGACTGGATTTGGGTTGTTTGACATGGAAATATTTATAATTAAAAAATCTAAAAAATAAAAAGCTTTAGTGCATGTTATACTATAAACATTTACAGTACAGAAACATGTGAAATTTTGTGATCATTGGTAAATGTAGAGACAATAATAATATAAATGTGTCCAAGAAAAATTTTCTCATCCTCCGCAACTATTTTCAATCATTGTTTAAGCCCTCAAGGAACTAACATTTTCAAAAAAAATTAAAAATTGTTGGAAGGGACAAAATTGACTGTGACACTCAAGATGGCTACCAGGTAAGCACTTCTTATTTTTCTCTCCAGATAAAAGTTAAAATTTTGTTTGTCATCGTACCTAGACAACTTTTTAGTTCTCATTACCGAAACATGAGTTTATAAATGCATATATTTAATGTAATATCATTTTGCGGTAATGCTAATTTTTGATAATGATAATCTAAAGAATTTAAATAATTCTATAGGAAATATTTTTTAAATCCTCTAAAAATAATGATTATAGTAAGTTCAGACCTTAATTTTATATGTGCAAAAAAATTGGCCTCAAGGGCTTTTTAAAACTTCTGATGCTGGACACCTTTCGAAGTCTGGATTTTGTGAGAATCACCCACATAGGTCCAGCGAGGTTCATCCACCAGCTCAAATCTCTTTGAAAAACAAAAACAACCAAAATCTCTTATTGTACGGTGTCCTGTGTTTTAATAGCAAATGCCAGTTGACCAGCAGAAAATACCTGGCTTAAGACATCACCCTCTTCTGCAGAGATCGAGAAAAGCGTGAAATCTGCCCATAGCCTGAAGAAAAAACTGAGATGGATCAAAGCAGATTGATTCCCAGTTACAGGTTTCCCAATGAAGACAAGAACATACAGCAGATGCTGTGGAGCATGTTTTGTTTGGCTGTGTTGAAGTACGCTGTCAATCTATCTGTCAGAAATGTGGATCTGTTTATACATTGTTGCGTGAAAGCTGTCTCCAGGCTTTGCTGTCTGTAGCCTTCAGGCGGTCATTCGTCTCGTCTTTCTTTCGGCCTGTCTGTCTTCCAGAGATGTGCAAAAAAAGTGCACAAGTCAAATTATTGGAAAGCACCAAAACAGACAGCTGGTGATATAATGCTTGCCAAACAATGCAAATAAATTGTAATACACTGAAATTGTAATGCACATCCAGAATGCTACTGCACTGTCGGAAAAAAAAGGTCCCTATGGGTCAGTACCCTTTAAAAAGGTCTGAATATTGCCATTTAGGTACAGATATACATTCAATATGTACCTCTTGAGGTACTATTATAAACTCTTTATGTACAAAGATGTACATTTATGACAGCTAGGGACCATTTTTTGGTTGTTAGACGATGCCTTAAATACAGTCAAGAGAAGTTACATATAAATGTGACTGCTCGTAAATGATAGCTGGGAGTAAGGGGGTGAGTCCAGGAATGCCAGTCATGCTTTCAATGAGCAATTCATATTTTAGTATCCACATATGTTTTGGACTAGGGCAGCTGGCAGATTTGTTGGATATGTTAAATCTGGAATAAACAGAAAAAAAATGTGCATTTTTAGCTCAAATCACACACACTAGTGTCTAGATGCCTTTATCAGAAATCCAATTGGCACTTTTAAATGTAAGGCGCCACAACAGCCATCATGTTTACCATATTTATCTTTAGCATATTATGTATCACTGTGCACCAAGAAAACAATTACTATCTTAATTAACCAAATCAGCATCATTTAGTGCGTCTGAATCATTTCAATTAGTCCAATGCATGCATACAATTAACCTGTGTAGCTCTGTGTGTGTATTTGTTCATAATTTTCAGCATTTGGCATTTGATTTAAAGAAATATTTATAGCTTTCTAACTGGAAAATCATCTGTGCAGTTTGGTGAGCAGCAGTACAACTCAATTAGAGAATTAACAAATGTGACTTAGTTATAAGTAGCATGGATATATTTGTAGCAATTGTATGGGGCAAAATTATCGATTTTATATGCCAAAAAAAATCATTGTTAAGCAAAAATCACTTTACATGAAGATATGTTGTAAATTTTCTACTGTAAATATATAAAAATGTATTTATCATTATTAATAGTGTTAAAGGACCTTTGGACAACTTTAAAGGCGATTTTCTCATTATTAAAATTTTTTGCATCCTTAGATTCCAGATTTTCAAATAGTTGTATCTTAGTCAAATATTGAACTATCATAACAAACCATACCTCACTGGCAGTGGCGGCTCGTGATTGCTCTTCCGAGGGGCGCAAATTCAAAATATGTCTTCGGAGTGTCGTGTGTTGCTTGTGTTTTCAAAATATATGTTTGTTACGTCGTGTGAACCATGTGCATCACGTGATTTGTCAAAATAAGTGTCTGCTACTCACGCATCAAAACCATTTATGATAAGAGAGACACTCACGTTCACAAAATACACGCAAAACACTCTCTTAACAATAAACTCTGAATACGCATGAGATTATGCGAGTATCTGGCAAACACGAGCGTCTCTTTTATCATAAACACTTTAGACGTGTCTGCAACAGTCACTTATTTTGACAAAACACGTGATGCACACAGGATCACTCGACGCGCCGAACACAAATTTTTAAATTACGAACCACACACATGACGGGCTACATACATGTTGTGACGAACTTCGCATCGAGCGCCCTCGAAAAAAGAAGTCACCGGCCGCCACTGATCACTGGAAACAAAGCTTATTTATCCAGCTTTCAGATGATGTCTCAATTTCATAAAAATTGACCATTATATTTATGTGGTCTAGGGTAACAAATGAAGTTTGATTATTTTGCTAATCCTCTCATGCCTTATTATCAGGTTGCTGTTTGAGTAACCTTGCCTAAAATAAATCTAATATCAGTGTAACTGTGTGCTGATAGCAAACATAGCCCATTCATGTCTTCAGTAATGCAACTGAATAAATTTACTATGTTTTTCATCAAGGTCGCTTAACAAAATCAATAGACAGAATCGATAAAATATCACATGGGCACAAAATACAAATGACAAAGAAAAAACAGGCATGAAACTTAGAAGTCCAAGAGTGAATTTCTTAGGTTGAGAGAATATTGCTTTTATTGTGTGCTTCATTAAAATGGGCACTTTTGTGTTGTTAACTAGTTTTAGTTTTATTTAATCAAACATTTCAACAGTTTTTTTGACATTCACATTAAAACTTCTTTTTATCATTCTTTTATATGTTATATATATATATATATATATAATAGTTTATATTATAGTTTTATCCCAACCCATACTTTAAAATTTCCTTCGTCATCATCATAAAGATTAATTATTACATTTTTAAAACTATAATAATGTAAAGAAAGTACTAAATCAACATATGCCATTTAAAACTTTGTATTAAATAATTGTTTGCAAATGATATATGTGCATGTTTGCACAGTTTTGCCACTTATACACACACACACACACACACACACACACACACACGCACATGCACACACACACATATATAAACATATGTATATCTTCAAAAGCTAGTACACGTGGTTGCCAAGGAGACGAAAATGTCTCAAAATGACAGAATTCTCCTGTGGCGCAAGCAAATCCACTGTTGCACATCATAAGTAAAACAAACATAAATAGACTTGTGAGTCTGAAGTATGCATTAAGGGAATTTAATTTCTAGAATGTCAAAGAGCCAAAAGTGTTCATATTTAAAGAAACACCCTATAGACCATTTAGCAATATGTAAACAACACTGGTCCAAAAGCACTTCATGTTTCATTGTTTTAAAACGACATAAACGTTGGGATATCATTTAAGATATATGTGAAATAAAGAAAACAGTTACAAACTGAAACAGGACCAGTATTGTTTACATCTTGCAAAATGGTCTATATGTGAAGTAGATCTTGAAGAAATTAATGTCTCTCTCTCTCTCTCTCTCTCTCTCTCTCTCTCTCTCTCTCTCTCTCTCGCACGCACGCACGCACGCACGCACACACACACACACACGCACACACACAACCTTGAAAAAGCTATTGTAACAACAATCGTAATGCAATTTTGGATCTCGTCCCTCTTATTGTATTGGCTGTTGCTGTCCGCTTTGTTAAAAAACATCATTTGTTTAGTTTATAAAGATGCAAATAGGCAGGCCACAATGTTGGGAAACATACAGCCAGGTAGTGATGCATAGGTGCATTTGTGTGTTCGGCTCTAGGATGGCGCGTAAAAAAACAAGGAGGGTATTGATGAGATGAATAAAGTTGTATTTACAATCTCTGGGCTCTATCTTACACCCGGCGCAATGCAGCGCAATGCGCGACGCAAGTGTCTTTCGCTAGTTTCCACCCTAATTTTCACGTTTAGCGCCGCGTTGTTTAAATAGCAAATGCATTTGCGCCCCCTTTTGCGCCCATGGGCGTTCTGGTCTGAAAATGAGGTGTGTTCAGGCGGATTGTTGGCGCGTTGCTATTTTGAGGCAACTAAAATAGCGCAATGTGTTTTATGTTATTTAAAGAGCGCATTAGTAAAATGCGCCTATACACGGGAGGGCAACGCGGGTTTGCTTATCACAAGGTACATGAATGCGCAGCAGCACAAAAATGCTTTTAAATATGAAAGATTAAAGGATTGAATGTAAAAGATTATTATTGAGTCTCTTGGACATAAATGAGGACTAATGATGAGACGTTAGAAGTTGTGAAGAGCTGCTTCACCTGCAGCCTGGTAAGTAAATAAATGCTTTGCTTTAAACAAATGCATCTGTTTTTAAATGTTTTTTTTTAATGCTCCTCACGGATTTATGGATGACTCTGTACCTGCGGATATGGTAAGATGAGAAACATTTTTAAGTAATGCTTAAAAAAACTCTTTGCTAAAAAAATGCTGTCCAGAGTGCTGAAACGTGAGGGGAGGGAGAGCCGTTTGTAAATTCTTTATCTCCTGTTTGTTACAAATAAAGTATTTTTAGAGTACAAACCTTATCTTACATACTTGTAAATTATTTTTTGATGATATTGGATAGCCATACATTTAAAGCAATTACAAGCCTACTTTTTACTTCCATGACTAAAAGAAAACGGGTTTTAAAGGTTTTAATTAAAAAATAACAATTTCAATACAAGTGAAAAACAACACAACTATTTAACATTAATCTTAAACTGGGGATCTTCTTCCTACGCTTAGTTTTTCAGTTTACAAAGTTCGTCATCTAAATAGGGATTAGACATAGCGCAAGAGCAACTTGCTTTTAAAGGGGATGAGAGCTGTGACTCTCATTGGTTTACTGCACGTTACGCCCAAAATACTCCCATTACAATAGGACCAACCCTTTTCAACCATGCGCTCGGCGCAAAAAACATTTTTGTCGTCGTTAAATTAGCAAAAGTGGATTCGGACACGCCCATTTAGACGTTGCGCTGTGCGCTTTAGACAATGCGCTTAGATCCTTAAAATAGGGCCCTTTATGTGCCGTTTGTTGCAGAAGATGGATCAAACACAATAGTTTTTTGTTTCTATCTATCTATCTATCTATCTATCTATCTATCTATCTATCTATCTATCTATCTATCTATCTATCTATCTATCTATCTATCTATCTATCTATCTATCTATCTATCTATCTATCTATCTACAAACAAAGCTCATTCAATTTGGTGGATTTGTACTCTAAAGCTTTTGGTGCAGATCTGAGATCAGATCGTATCAGGTGCGCATTGTGCAGTGTTGCTTTGACTATGTTTTGCTGGTAAATCCAAAAGGGCCAAAAGTTGCAGTACCAGATGCAGTGATGCATCAGTTGTTGTTTCCAACCGAAACTACAATGTAAAAAAAACACCCGGTCATTGGGGGGCTTACATGAACTCAGAATCGCATGTAGAAAAACACCCTTATATACCACATCCACTGAGTTCATATTGGCTGTAAAACCAAATGACCACAAAAATCATTGCTTTTGCTTTTATGTCTTTAGAAATAAACACTTTTTAAAACACTATGTTACAAAAACCACAGCACTTCACGCATACTTGTAGCGTTCTTCGTAAAATCAATTGTGGTTCAGACAACACAAGGTCAGTAGATGGAGGACAGCAGAACGCTAGCTCTTTTGTGATGATGCTTCTATTGATTTCAGTTCATTCTCCATTTGCAACCAGAGGATTTTGTTAAGTAAATCCAGACTGTGCATTGGATACATAGAGAGGTGAGGTCTCCAGGGACCCACTTAAACCAGTTTCTTAGTAAGAAAGAGAAAACAGTGGAGAGGCAGGTTGGTGGATGAGCAAATGTCCCAAAGGAGGTTGAGAAGGACCGCCCAATCTCCTGAATCCCAAAGCACACATGAAGACAAATGTAAATATGCAAATATTCCCAATGCTTGATCCTCAATGCTAATTGGTTAATGTAGCTCCAACCAAGGGTGTACCTATAATCATACCTGTACATGTAGGAATGGACAAATAGAAATTGTCATACTTTTAAAACATGTTGAAATTGATTGCTAGCTGTCGACAGTGTTTAGCATTAGCATTGATAGAGCATTGCATATGCAGCAGCGCAAAAGGTCATGGGTTCGATTCCCATAATGCAATGTTAGTCGCTTTGTATAAATGCATAAATGTAAATGACTTTTAAAGCTGATCATTAAGATTCTAGGCTCTTGATTGAGTCTGACAATCAATAGCACATTTAAAGGATCTTTAGCTGTTTAGGCGTTTGGCTGGGCAAGATCAGCTCAGACCTGTTTGTGCTAAAATGCACCTGGTTCAAAACCAGGCAAATGTTTTATTGAACTGTTTGAATCCATTATTCATCGAGTCATCAACAGCTTGGGAAAGCTCCCGTTGACCGGCATATCAATGAATCAGTGTATGTTTAGAAAAGCACCACTCGTGTTTCCTTCATCCTGCAACATCATGCCAATCTTATATTTCTTCTGGGTCTGGCTTACATCCTATCACTCTAGGCTTTCATGGATTTTGATAGTAAATTTTATGGCATCCTCAAGCAGAACAGACCGGTAGAGTGTTGATCAGATCTCTGCATGAAGTCCTGTCAGACATGGGGCGCACCTGTCAGTTCCTATTCTATTTCTGAACTTCATAAAGGCAGAGATAATGAGAATCCGTGGCCATTTTTTCAGGTGTAAGGTGACTGCAGAGCGCTACCAAAGATTGACTACGTTGATTTTCCTCTTAGGTCTGGTTGACAAAAGGGACCTTATCAGGGGAAAAGAATAACCAGAGAGGAGTCATAAGAGGGGTCTGAATGGCTTTTATTATGAGCAGTGAGTTGTACAACATCTGGTACCCGCTGATGGGAAAATGTTGCTTTTAGATTTGCAAACGGTGACGGCACAAGCAACGACGCAAACATTGCTGCTATTCGTCTGAATGTAAAGCACTCAGGGTTCCCATGGGTGCTTGAAATCCTTGAAAGTTTGTGAATCGGGGGGGCTTTAAATGCTTATATCTTCTGTATGCGTTTGTTGATTCATACCAAAATGCTTTTTTGCATAGTTGTGTTGGACACATGAAAACGTCTCGGGTTACGTATGTAACCGTTTTTCCCTGAGAAGGGAACGAGACGCTGCATCTCCCTTGCCATACTTCCTGCATCCCTGTAACGCCGTCTTTGGCAATATTTCTGATAGCGATATACTTCCTGGCTCCCGCGTCACCCTGTCTTTGTCGTTAAGCCTCACCATTGGTTGAATTTGATATACACATTCAGACGCACTTACCCTTGGAGGCGTCCCCAAAGTGTCACCGCAGTGACGCAGAGCGAGTTCCCTCAAAAAGAAACTGTAACAATGTATCTTAAAAGGTAAGACGATGTAACCTTGCTCTTACTTGAAATGCGTCCACACATTTAGTCCTTGAATTTGAGGGTATTGAGGGTATTAAATTTGAAGTTTACTAAGGTGTGGGAACCCTGAGCACTGGTTAGGGGAAAGTGGTTGCATAAATACATTTTGAGAGCACCTATAGGAACCTTTTATTGTCCTGATGTTGCTCTTTTGTACCTCAAAAAGTTGTTTTAGTTACAGGGTAGGTGTCAACTTTCAGATATTTTTCCAAAAATAATGGAAGCAGGCACAAATGAGATGGTTGATGATATTTGATGATCACCGTTTATCAACATAGCAAAGATAATTTGGCCTTTGAATAATAATATGACGAGTGCTCATATTGAACTTTACAATACAAGTTTGTATTTTTTAACATTAGTAAATGCATTAGCTAACATAAACTAGCAATGAGCAATTTCTTGCATCATTCATGTAATTTGCTATCGCAGAAACATTTTCCATAGTTAACAGCTTGCGAATGATAGGAATCAATGTATGTTTTTTGTTTTTATGAACTGTATATAAAAAGTTTAGACTCTTTGTGGACGATTTCTCTGTGCACACTTGAGGCGAACAATCAGATGACGTCAAACAGATTTTGCATTGAAAGTTCTAGTATAAAAATGCCCTCAATTTCAGGCAATCAATCCACATTGAACGCCGCACTTTAAATCCCTGTTTAGCAATTGAGAGCAATTTGGCTCTGCGTTATGAGGCGGTGGAGTGAGAGAATAAGATGAACTTTTATCGCTCGGCTCTAAGCCTTTCTTTCTTTTTCCTATTTGCTACAACTATTATGTGCAGGAGTGACAAAAAAAATTTGGCCGTGTCTGTGAGAGTTTTTATTGTGCAGCGTGATTACTGACCGTGCCTGCAGCTTGGCCAGATTTCCTAAAAGCTACAGGCTTTATGGCTCTTCCATCTAATGGTCATTCACACAGGCCAGGCTAAAACAAAACCCACAGCTATCCCTGGGTCTTTGTCAGAGCCATGGTTTCTGAATTATACACATCACCAAATCCAATTCCTGAGTTAAGGACTTTTTGGAGGCCAGAATTGGTTGTTGAGTCTCTCTCTCTAAAAATCAAAAGAGAAACCGACGATCCACTACAAAGAGCAATGTGATATATTATGGGAATTATGATAGATGAAGGATATGTAGAATTACAGATTGCCCAAAGAGAATTCACCCAAGTGGATTTAAAGGACGATGAAAGTTTCTTAGAAGTCTGCAAGTGAAAGAAACATTTTAAGGGATTGGTTCACTCAATAATGAAAATTCTTTCAAAGATTAATCACTTTTATGTTGTTTCAAACTTGTATGACTTTCTCCCTTCACTGGAACAAAAAGAGATTTTCCTCTTTTTAACATAATGAAAGAGAGAACTAAAGTTTTCAGTCTCCAAAATGCCAAGAATTGGCACAGAAGTATCATAAAATATTTTATATATATATATATATATATATATATATATATATATATATATATATATATATATATATATATATATATATATATGAAGAGTTTGGTTCCAAAACGCAATAAATCCATTTTGACAAATTTCGGTAAAAACGTGTTTTCTATACCAAGAAAGTGACAAGTTGAAAACCACTATTTTCTGTTACAAACTTTCACATAGCATCTTTAGGTTATAAAAACATAAAAAATTCAAATCCATAACTTGATTTTCAAAGATTTATTATAAAAACTGATTATTTTTTCCACAAAATGCAATAAATCCATGACAAGTTTTTATTCAAAATGCTATAAATCTATTGAATTAATAGCCTATATAAATGTGCATTCATCTTTGCCATGTTATATTCATTTAGTTGACTAGTGTTATACACTAATTAAAAATATAAACATTAAATGGCATTAATCAAAACACTTACTTTGTCATATTAAGAACACTGTCATTGCTGCGGTTATACTTGACGTCGTGGCTTAACGTTTTTCACAGCGATCAGCTGTAAAATGTTTTGGTCCTGCTCGATTTTCATTGACTTTGAGTAAAATTATGGAAAGTTTTTCATAAGATCCCCTGGGGTCAATGTGTTAGCATGACAGAAACTTGATGCTGTCGGCCCGGGCAAACAAGCACCCATTGCGTAAATTATTAGATGTTGATGGCTTACGTTTCTTTCCCGTCACAGAACACCATCACAGGTTTATCAATGCTATTAAAGTATTATTTTGTTTTTGTTTGTTTGCTGATCAGGAAGTACATAGTAGATGAGGAAAACTAGGATTCCGTGTACTCAGCGCGCCGCCATTGTTTGTTTACATTGCGTGAATGGTGCGCTGCAATCTGTGGAGTGGATTTATGGCATTCTGTAGAAAAGGGGGAGTGGCGTTTATTGCATTTTGGAAAAAAGGGAGAAAAGATGACAGAATAACATGGCGGATAATGGATTTTGCGTCAAATTAAGAATTTACTCTTTAATACTGACCTGATATATTACTGATTCTGGCAGTAACTCATTTTTTTCAAAAATGGCGTTTATTGCGTTTTGGAACCAAACTCTTCATATATATATATATATATATATATATATATATATATATATCTAAAGGCATATGATAGCTTGTGTGTGTGTATTTGGGTCAGTGACAAAAACAGTTTGGCAAGATGAGAAATTCAAAAATCTTTTTAAAAAACCTTGTTTTAAAAGCACACATCACACTGTAAAAAATGTCATGTTGCACTTACATTTTTAAGTTGAATTTTACAATTCATTTCGACTTTCTTGACTAGTGTATAGTTGCTATAAATTATAAAACTGAAGTTAATTTGTTAATTTATTGAAATAATTAAGTTATTTCAACTTAATTTTTGTAATTTATCACCAGTCAAGAAAGTTAAAATAAATTGTAAATTCAAGTTGATTAAACTTAAATTTTTTACATTGCAGGTTTATTTCAATGCACATAGTGTATTTATGTTAATTTTATGCAATAAAAATTACATTTGCACCATTTTTAAGAAAGTTAAGACTGAATGGACTTGAAAATGTCTTACGGTGTAACCGCCAATTTTCCAGAGAATGAGAAATATTAAATATTTTATCCACCTTGATGGCATGTAAGCGTAATCATCATCATCAAAAAAACAAAAACATTTTCAAATATAATTTTATAAGTTATTTTTAAATTAAATTTCTAAATTATTTCTAAATTAAAGTAAATTTTTATGCGTTTTCGTAATATTTGACCTGACATATGCTGAAAACAGCTCTGTTTTCTAAATAATCTTTGACAAATGATGTAAAAATGTATGTAAATAATCTAATTACACTAAACTAGATGATTATATTTTATTCCACATTTTTATGTATATATTAATATTTTTATTTATGAAAATACTAGTTACACAAATTGAAATTTTTGCGATTATCCCCCAAATATTCTTTCAAAATGAAATAAAACCAGAAATTTTAGACTTGGTTCTCAAAAAAGAGGATGTATGCAAGTAATCTGCAAATTTATTTTGAAATTTTAACCCTTTAACATTTAATTGAACCATCTGGAAACAAAATAATTAATGTCACATCATTGACCCACATACTGTGTGTCTACTTCTTTATATTTTGGGGACACATTTTTACCCCAAAATTTGCAAAACCTTTGTTTGGGGACATCCTCATTTGGATAAACACTACAAAATATAGTACATAAAGATTTGAACATGTAATAATGCAAAAAGTTTTTGGTCAGGGTTAGGGTTATTTATAGCAGTCGTTTACACATTTTAAACTGGTTAATTTTACACACAGAGACAGATTCTGCACGATTAATTAGTATTCGCCGTTCATGAAATTGTATTTATGTTTGCATGCCACTGTTTGCAGACTTGCTATGCTTTTGGCAGAATTCCAGCGCAAAATCCATGCCAAAAGTGTAAGCGCAGAAAAACTGAGGTCAGATGCATAGTTTTGCAAGTTTTTAGGTGTGAGCAAAAATGTGATGTTTTTTGGGTGTGCCTTTAAAATGCAAATGAACTGATCTCTGCACTAAATAGCAGTGCCATGGTTGGATAGTCCAGATTGGGGGGGGGGGGGGTAATAATCTCCTTCTGACATCACAAGGGAGCCAAATTTCAATGACCTTTTTTTCACATGCTTGCAGAGAATGGTTTACCAAAACAAATACTGGAATGTTGTTTTTCACATTTTCTAGGTTGATAGAAGCACTGGGGACCCAATTATAGCACTTAAACATGGAAAAAGTCAGATGTCCCCTTTAACTTATTTTGAATAATTTGATTGATTTGTTAAAGTGTAGTTAAAATTAAAAAATGTAAGTTGAAATTACTTGTAAAGCCAATTTGGTTAAACTTAAAATATACAAAATTTACAGTCTATTCACATACATGTATAGTAAGAAGGTCCATGACTCATTTGACATTGCTCTGCTTGTTTTTGCGGTGGAGAACTGCAATGTCCAACCACCTATTGTCATCCTGTAGCAGTCAGACCACACACAGAGCCCCAGTCTGCCAAGACGCCCCATCTGGCCCTGTTGAGTGAAAGTGACTCAGGAAGGCCAGGAAATCACAAGGCGGCAGGTGCCCACAGGTGCCACCTCTATTGTCTCAGCCGTCCATCTCTGTATTGCTCCCCTTCTGCCTTTGGCATGTGACATGACAGCCTGGGGTCAAAAGGCAGACAGGTGGGGCAAAGACTGACAGAGAGAAAGAACAACACAGCTTCTTTCTCTCAGCCCATGTGTCACCTTCACTCTTAAAGATATGCTGAAGGAGATTAAAGCAAAGTCTTCTGCTTGCTTTTGACAGAGTGAGAAGCCATGAATCTTAGAGGTGAACGAGAGAGAAAAGGATATGCCAATAGGTTTAAGGAGGAAATAAGAGTGAAATAAGACGTTGTCCCACATGGTTTGTGGGAATGCATTGCACTAGTGAGTGGACCAAGTTCTGAGACAGATTACGCAGCTAAATGAATATACTTTAAAGGTCACCTATGGTCCGTTTCACAATTTTACATTTCCTTTGGTGTGTAAGTGTGTACATTAACAATATGCAAAAGGTACAAACCCCAAAGTAAACAATGATGCGAGTTATCATTTTCAATAAAAATCTCTTTTCTTGGTCAACAAACACACGGATTGTAGGCAACAGTTTACTTCCTTGGATTGGTGATAGACAAGACCGACATTATCATATTTCCCCCCCGCTTCGAGCCTGTAAGTTAACTCCTGTTTGCATTGCATTGTGCGCAAATCTTTCAAACATGATAAGGAGCGTCACATTTCCGTCAGTTATTCAGGCCAATCCCAACGTACAGATTAGCTGGCCAATCAGGGACACAGCGCTTTTCAAATCGATGAGTTTTGTACAAAATCAGTGTGTTTTAGGAAGACGGGTATATCTGGAGCTACAAAAATTTGTATTTTAAATGGTTTTTTTTAACCATAAACCACCCAAACACATTGTATTATACCAAATACACAAAATAGCTTTGTTTTTAGCAATGAATTAGGTGCACTTTAAGGATGAATGTGTATTTTAAATTATCAAACTGATCTGTATAAGCCATAAACCCTTTTGACGTGTGTGGAGCAGGCACGTGTTTTGACATGACGCATGATACACATTGTTCACATGACGCAACGAACAAATATTTTGAATTTGCGCCCCTCAGAAGAGAAGTCACCGGCCTCTACTGCTTAAGATGCTATAAATGAATAATCTGTTTATTAAAAATGATTATTAGTAGATAATGCAAAAGACAGACATAACTGGTACGCCTTTTACTATACACTGTAAAAAAATCTTTGCTGCCTTAATTTTTTTGTTGAATCAACTTGAATCATTTTGATTTGCAACTCATGTCAACTTTTCATGTCAACTCATGTCACTATTATTTATCGTGACAAGAGATGAGTTGCTACAACTTATAAAATGAAGTTGACTAGTTATAACAACTCATCTCTAGTCAAGATAAATTATAGTAAGTTGAAATGATTTAAAGGGAGAGTTCACCCAAAAATGAAAATTCTGTCATCATTTACTCACTCTTATGTTGTTACGAACAGGTAACACTTTATTTCGATAGTCCACTTTAGACATTTTACTAATTATTAGTAACTTTGCAACTACTTATCAACTACCAATCTTTAAAGAATTAGTAGACTGTCTGCTTAATATCTACTAACACTTTATTGTGATGATATCTCAACAGACATTTAACTGTCTATAAGTATCTTTGCAGGTGCATGTCAACTTATTCCACTAACCCAAACCTCTTCCCTAACCCCAACCATTACAGTCTACTTATACACTAATGACAGTTAGTTGACGTATAGTTGCAAATTATTAAAAGTTAGTTGACATGTAGTTGCAAAGTTATTTATAGTTAGTAGAATGTCTAAAGTGGACTATCAAAATAAAGTGTAACCCAAACGTGTATAAATTTCTTTGTTCTGATGAACACAAAGGAAGATATTTAGAGAAATGTTTGTAACCAAACCGTTTTTGGACCCCATTTACTTCCATAGTATTATTTTTCCCTACTATGGAAGTCAATGGGGTCCACCAAAGGTTTGGTTACAAACATTCCTCAAAATATCTTCCTTCGTGTTAGTCAGAACAAAGAAATTTATATGGGTTTGTAACAACACAAGAGTGAGTAAATGATGACAGAATTAAAATTTTTGGGTGAACTATCCCTTTAAGGCAGCAAAAAAATTTTTTTGAGTGTGGTAGCACATAAAATCAGAAATGATAGTGGCTTAATGTGACTGCAGTGAAACCTGAGGGTGGTCATTTGTGGACGAATGGTTTGTGCATGACAGATTTTTTTGTTAAGTCGTTGTTACACGTTATTAAATATGTGTTATGAGTTTGTCACACCACAGAAAATGTGTTATTAACCACCCAGCCAAATGTGAAGGATAAAAACCGCCAAGTAAATAAAACGTGTTTTTAAAATCTTGGGTAAATAAGAAGGATTCTCTGCTCTCAGACTCTTGTTACTATATTTTGTTAGGGGTGGGGCCATGCTCGGTGGCTCTTGTGTGCCAACGATTTCAGACCTGAAAAAAATGGTGAACACAGAAATGGTGAACACATTTAATGGTCTAACTCCACAATTCAGTACTACTTAGTTCACATTATTTGTAATGTGTTTCAACAATACATAGCATTTATAGTGTATTTAGAAACAATTCTCTGAATTGATTTTAAATTTTATAATAAATTTTAATGAAAAACCTCTATCATACTTTAAGGGAAAAAAAATCATCCAAAAACTGTCACTGGGATGGTACTCTTTACAAAGATCCCAATACTGTACAGTATGTACCATGGTACCTTTGATGTACAAATGTGAACTTTTTAAAGTGTACCTTCCAAGGAAACAGCCATTGTACCTTTTTCTGAGAGTGTATGATGCTTTGCAAAGATTTTACCAAAATGCCATGATTTCTTTTTTTAATGATATTGTATCTCCACAACCCATGCTCAAAAAACCCATGAAAAGCCTACCCAGTCTCACGTAGATACGTATAAATAGCAGGAAGTGGGAAAATAGTGCAATACATATGCCAAATTCCAATTTGGCGTGCATTTGATATGCCAGTCCTTCCCATTCACTTAAACGGCGCATCTTTTTTTGTCGTTTTATTTACTCAATTTTTTCCTTTTTTTTTTAAACCATTTTTGCTTGGGTTTAGGGTTAGATTTGAGATTTGCTTAAGGAGGTTATTTAATATACAGGTTTCTCAATGTTTTTGTTTATATTTAGCCATGGTCGCTTGGAGTTAGAATTGGGGTTTGGATGTCATTTTTATATAACAAAAAGTAGTTTTAACCCTAAACCCATGCGAAAATGGCAAAAAATAGCAAAATATTGAGCAACCAATAAATAAAATGACAAAAAAATATTTTTAAGGGAATGGGAAGGACTGGCATATCATATGCAGCCAAATTGGAATTTGGCGTATGTATTGCACTATTTTCACACTTCGTGCTATTTATACGCAACTCTGTGAAACTGGGATCGAAAAGCCATGCTCTGAATTCTCATATCTTTTTTATTGATTGCCAATGAATAAAGATCACATTGTCATATATTTGGTTTCATTTTTTAAGTCAAATATCAATTGAATTTCCGCTCAGCTTTCAAAAAAGCCTTTTTGTTCTCGTCTAATGACACCCTGATGTTCACATATCCTCATGCTTCAAACTCCATCAGATCAACCTGTGTTCACCTCTCACTTCTTTTCTCACATGCAGACAATAAAGTGTTCAACAATGTCATTCATTTAGTCTGTGTTAATGACAAGCGGGCGTTTGTGATTTAATGCATCCCATTCACAATGTTTGACTAAAGAGATCAAACAGAGGTCTTTTTTATCAGAAACATGCAGGCAACTGCAAATGTGTTGTACTAAATTTACTTGAATGTTTTCACAATCTGTTTATGTTTATGTCTCATGTTTAAAGTAAAAGATCACAATGTGATTTCGTGGTTTAAATACATGGAATTTTTTACCAGTAATGTCTTTTCAAGTCGGTTTTTATATGTCTGGTTCCTGCTAGAACCACATCTCTGTGTTGCATTAACAGCTAAAGCGTAACTTTTTTATTTGGTTTCATGTTTTGTTTACAGCAAAGCAGAACACAAGCCATTGGATTCAGCCATTACTTCCTGCCAGGTTCTGTCTGCGGCTTTAAATCTGAGCCTCCCAACAAAACAATGCGACAGTGAGGAATGAGATGTGGGGAGAAGATCGGAAGTTAAGACGGACTAAAAGGTAATTGCTTTCACTGTGTGTGTTCCCCGTTGATGGTGTCTGGGACACACAAACTCAATGTGCTCACACTCTGATCTCTAACAAAAGGAGCGAACGGGCCAGAAATATGGGGAGGTGAGAGATCTAATTGAAAGAGCAGAAGGTCTTGCTTTTCAGAAGAACTCCTTTTGACTAGATCTAATGTCTCCATGAAAAAGTGTTGATCAAATAGATTGAAAACTTTGCAGAAAGTGTAAGACTGTAAGAATTTAAGAAATAAAAGACCAGAATAGTTCTTCAATATGGTTTAAAAAACATCTCATGGTGAAACCTCAACAAGCTGCTTTATAAAATGACTTTTTTTTTAAAATTGTACACAAAGGGTGTCTACTTTAAAGATGCTAGAATATAACAGAGATTTGATTTATTTAAAGGATTAGTCCATTTTCTTAAAAAAAATTTAGATGATTTACTCACCACCATATCATTCAAAATGTTGATGTCTTTCTTTGTTCAGTAGAGAAGAAATTATATTTTTTGAGGCAAACATTCCTTGATGTTTCTCATTTTAATTGACTTTAATGGACCCCAAAACTTAAAGGTGCTCTAAGCGAATTGACGCGTTTTAGACCATAAAACATTTTTTGTTACATACAGCAAACATCTCCTCACTATCTGCTTGCTGCCTGTCCGCTGATCAAACTGTAAAAAAACGCGATCTCTGTCAGCCCAGGCTTCACAAACGGCAATAACAACACAGTGGCCAAACCTACAAACAGAAACCATAACAAAGTGTTCCAGCCAATAAACGACAAGCAGGATTTGGGGGTGGGGGTTGGGCGCATTCATGAAAGCACGGAAGGGAGGGGGAGGGGGAGGAGTTAGCTATGCTCCATCTGTTTGAAAAGAATTCAAACGTCAACAAAAACTAACGTCTCGCAGATTCGCTTAGAACTCCTTTAATGGACCCCAACACTTAACAGTTTTAATGCAGTTTAAAATGTAAGTTTCAAAGGAACTCTAAACGATCTCAAACGAGGCATAAGGGTCTTATCTAGCAAAACGATTGTCATTTTTGGCAAGAAAAATAAACGAGCTGTGTGACGCGCCAGCGCGACCTCACGTAATACATCATCATGTTAAGAGGTCACGGATGACGTATGCGAAACTACACCACAGTGTTTACAAGTGTAAAGAGGACCGTTCCGACGTTGTTGTATGTCGAATTATACTAATTAATGTATTTGTGTCAGTTTATTGTTTAAAATGGTCCGCAAATGTGCGTTTCATATATGTAACACGTGACCTTTCCACTGCATTACGCAATTACGTGAGGTCGCACTGGCTCGTCACACAGCCCGAGGAAGACGAGAAGTTGTGGTTTAAAAGTGCATATTTTTTATTTTTCTTGCCAAACATGACAATCGTTTCGCTAGATTAGACACTTATGCCTCGTTTGAGATCATTTAGAGTCCTTTGAAACTTAATTTTAAACTGCATTAAAACTGTTAAGTGTTGGGGTCCATTAAAGTCCATTAAAATGAGAAAAATCCTGGAATGTTTTCCTTAAAAAACATATTTCTTCTCGACTGAATAAAGAAAGACATCAACATTTTGGATGACATGGCGGTGAATAAATTATCTGGATTTTTTTTTTTTAAGAAAATGGACTAATCCTTTAAGATAACTGAGTTACATTTGTGTTATTCCATAGTTTTAATGCGTTTGTGTGGTTGTTATAGAAACTATAACTAATAACACGTTGTGTTCCAGTCCTTGATTCTGATTGGTCCATAACTTTTTTATTTTTTATAAAACACAGCTGTGATCGCTAGGTCTGTCGCGGTGAAGGAATTTCCCTTGCGGTGCTTTTGCGTATATCTCACAGGTGCGGTATGGAGTTTTACTGGATATATACTTTTTTAGTTCACGTGGAGTTAATAAAGCAAACTATCTGTACCAATGTAGTCTACGTGCTGAAACAGACGAGTCGGCAGATTATCATCATGTTTAAATGTTTCATGTTGTTTATAAAAAAAAAAACTTGCATATCTAAATTCCCAGATAAAAGTAAAGTATTCAGTCAGTTAACAATAAAGCCATCGGCTTTACATTGGCTGCAACTCGCGCAACCGCAGTGTCAACGCTGTAGATACACAAATATAAAACCTTGAAAGGTTTTTATTTAAAGCGGTTTTGTTGTATAATGACACTTTGTATTTGTGTTAATCAGTTAGATTAAAGTCATTTTAATATTTAAAAACACATTTAGAGGCAGAAAACACATTTTTTATCTCAGTTTCACTTTGCATTCTCAAGACTTTTTCACACATTCACTTCATGATTTGACATTTTTAGTTGAAAAATGTACGAAAATTACTCAATTTACATTTTTTATGTATGATGTTTAAACAAGAAGGTCATAGCTTCATTAATTTAACAAGAAAATCGAGTTTGTTGCGGTTGCTTGTCATCCATGTGGTTGGCTTGTCAGTAGCGCAGTAATACGGGATTGCGGTTACCACGGCAGCCCTAGTGACCTCTGCACCCAACGATTCTGTGTATCACTGCGCAGCACACTTAGCAACCACCCTTAGCAACATAAACATGTGTGAAACATTTTGTTGCTGTTGGTCAGTTTTTAACTCTTTCCCCGCCATTGACGAGATATCTCGTCAATTAAGAGAAAACGCTTCCCCGCCAATGACGAGATTTTCCGTCTTTCCGCAATACCGCTATTATCCACCAGGTGGTTCCGCAACTTTTTAAACCCGGAAGTATTGCCCTATGGCAAGCGGCTGCATGTCCGTGTCTGTTTTAAAGATCGCTCTGAATGGGATCTCTATGAAAAGTCCGTCACAAAAATGGAATTATCTCTGCTTTTTGCTCAAAATGTGGTGTTTTTGCAGAAACCTACCCATATTCAAAAGCTGATTGCAAAAGAACCACTGAAGGTAGGATGAAACGGTTTTTTTGTTTGAAAGCAGAGGGTCTGTTCTTTCATTTGGTATATTGTGTGTTTATATATTTAAAGAAGAACATTTTCTGGAAGGCATTAAACTTTGGTGAAAATCATGAAAAACGCTGGCGCTGGCTGGCAACTTTTTTAAAAACATTGGCGGTGAAAGAGTTAACAGTGAAAGAAAGACTTTATTAAACTTTTTACTTTATTAAATTGCATAAATAATTATTTTTTGCTTTATTAATTGTATTGTGTGGTAACCGTTTTATAAAGAGGCTTATGCTGTATCGTGAATAATCAGTCTGATCTCATGAGAATTTGCGAGTTACCGTAAAAAACTAAAATCAAAATCATACAGAGACAAAATCAAATCATACAGAAATGTATGAAAGTGGTTGCACGAATTAATACAAATTAGTCTCCTCGTAAAATACGTACGAATTGACATGAAATAGCGTTGGAATAAGTCACATGGCTAAAGCGGTTGCATTGGCTTCATGTCAGGCCTAAAATCACCATTCAGACGTGATTTATTCCACAATTTTTGCTTAAACCTT
The DNA here is from genome assembly GCF_030506205.2 of Paramisgurnus dabryanus. Classification (NCBI taxonomy): domain Eukaryota; kingdom Metazoa; phylum Chordata; class Actinopteri; order Cypriniformes; family Cobitidae; genus Paramisgurnus; species Paramisgurnus dabryanus. Next base: position 24,519,571 of record NC_133358.1, on the reverse strand, counting down.
TTCATATTAATATCATTCAAATGTAGTGTTTATAATTAAAGTTCTATTTATCAGTAACTATACGGTATAGTTAATGTTATTTTCCCCCACCTACATGGCCCTGTTTACGTCAGCAAAAGTTACTTCAAAGGTTGAGAAAGTTTAATGAAAGATTATAAAAACATACATTTATTTTCTTTAAAATAACCTGCTTGATGAATCATGCACCCTGAGACCAGGAACATTGTATTAAGAAAATAAATAGAGTCTATTTGGATTTCATGTTGTCTTTAATTTACAGGCGATTTACAGGCATAATTGTATTTTTTCTGCTTCACCGTCTCAGGGTCGGTGGCAGGGAGATAATAAGCTCTGCGCAAGGTGTTGAACTATAAATTTAAAACTTGATTAGTTCTGACAGCGGAGGTAGTGCTGTACTTTGTAATGTAATGATTTTTCCAAGGGCAATGAAGAACAGGCCAAGCAGAGGTACAGAGGCACGACCCGTGGGCTCTGACAAAACCCGCTGCCCCTTGAATGACTCCACAGCTCCGGCCATGCTGACAAAGCACATCACGGCTCTAAAAGCCGACAAAGTTGCTGAGGCAAGGCGAATAAGTGAACCAAGAAATACTTATTTTAAGGACAGATTTTTACAATTTGGGAGGTGCAAAGGTTTCCCCGTAACAGAATCTTGACAGATTTGGCCCTCGTTCTAATGCGGTAGTCGCAGTTATTGAGTGCATTTTAAATGCAGCAAAACTGCACCTGTTTGGCAAGCTAATGAACAGTCAGTAATGACTGCATGCTTGCACCGGCATATAAAACACAAACTGCGGAAAGCAAAGTCCTTTAATATTTCTGACCTTTGCCTCTATCACACCTCATTAGTGGACTTTAAATGAAAAATTACATCTTAGATGTTTTTAGTTTCTATTTATAATCCTTTAAAGTTGCACATAAAGTCATGTTGTGTTAATATAAAAATGCGTATTTGCAGAATAAATGTCAATTTACAAACGGTTACGAAAAATAAAAGCTGCATTGAAGCTGAACTTCAGCTACAGTAACTGTGCCAGGCTCAATCTAGCAAAAAACACTTGCGCTACTGTACATTGCGCCGGGTGTACGAGATGGCCTCTCTATCGCCATCTCTGGTTGGTACATAAAATTGCAGGTTTATTATATTTATATGTTTGTTAAAAGTAAAGTTTGTTTGCTCTTTTTGTACATGTACTTTAAATTTCCATATGGACAAAATTACTGAATGCACATTTAAAGTGCTATCGATTTTGGTACAATTTATGGTGTCTGTACCAGCGGTTCCTACAAAAGCGGAGTTTCACTCTCTCTCTAATTGTTTCTATAGATAAACGGGCTTTAGAAAAGTCCCCTGGTTCGTGACCCACTTCCCGTCCATTCGATCAGCTCAGTGGAGCACTTTTAGGGATTTTCTGTGCTGTTCCCAGACAAATTGGACGGTAAACTGTACAGGATTGCTGTGATGGACGACTGTAATTTTGTCCCTTTTTCTCATTGGTCTGTTGGAGATAAGTAAGCTCCTCTCACAGACAAAGCTTCGCCAAAGGCAAATGGTCAAACTGTGAAGCTACAATAGCGCACAACAGGATAAAGGCACAGGGCTCTACAACAAAAAAAAAAAAACATTGCGGTGAACAAAACAATACCTGTAGGTAACGTGACGGATCAAAATAAGATGCAATTGTAGGACAGCTGTGAATGGGAGGGGAGAATTGTCTTGTTAGATCAGGTAGGGTACTAAATACAGTAGTAGATCAACTTAAAATTGATACGTTGACGTATTGATAAGTTGACCTGTCCTTTAGCCATTCTTTTTGGATTTTTTACTAACAACATAACCCATAATAATAATATCCCATAATTATTTGTTATTTACATTATATTATTTAGTTTTGGATGTTTAGAATTAACCATGCAGCTGCTTCACAAAAAGATATAAAACATTCAAACTGTAATGTAAAATCTATAAGTTGACAATAATAATCGCAATTATAATATCAATGTGAATAATCGACAATTATGATTTTTGTCATGATCATGCATTCCTATTTGGAAATGATGCCCACTTTGTCTACACTATTGTTGAAACACTTGACTAAACTTTTTGGAAACATTTTACTTGATAAGACTGACATAACACCATAATCATGACATGTCACGTCTCATGAACATGAAGGAGATTTTATGCACGTTTATGACAACTTTCATTAAGTGACATTCACTCAATTATGTCATTTTTAATGCAAAGATGACATTGTTTGAGATTTCTTTGTTACGACAACTTGACACAAACCAATACATCATAACTTGTCATAAATCTGCCATAACAATGAAATAGAAGATTAATGATCAAACTTAAGACACAACCTAGCTTTATGGGTTAACATTACATTAAACTGTCATGAGGCCATTATATTTGTGTCATGAATATTTATCTGACAACATTTGCATGAAATAATGTGTTCCAGAAGAGTTTTTATGTTAATCTGTAATACCTCAATTATCCAATTATCCACTAAATGCACTTTACCCAATTTATAAAAAAAAAACTGAAGCAAAAATGATTTACTAGTTTTAAACTCTGTGTATGTTTTGATAATGAAAAATGATAATGATTTTTTTGGAAAAAAAAAAAAAAAAAAAAAAAAAAATATATATATATATATATATATATATATATATATATGGATAGATAGATTTGTTTGATTATTGTTTATTTGAAAGCAGAGGGTCTGTTTTTTAGTTGACATATTTGTATGTTTATATATTTTTAAAATAAAATTTTCCTGAAGGCATTTTGTGAAACTTTGTGAAAATCACAAAAAATGCTGTTCGGCAACTTTTCAAAAAAAAAAGGCTGGTGGGGGAATGAGTTAAAATGTCATTGTCAGATGTCAGTGTTAATACTCGGTCAAGTTATTTTATAACAGCGTCATGAATATTTTTCTTGACCTCAATTACAGTGGTCCATATTGAAGCTAAAGTTAGGTAGTTTCTTAAGTTGGATAATTAATATGCTATGTCATGTTTTTGACAGATTTATGACAAGTTATGTTGTCTTGGTAATGTCAAATTGTCATGACAAGTTATGATGTATTGGTTTGTGTCAAGTTGTCATAACAAAGGCATTTTAAACAATGTCATCTTTATCAGGACCCGTCTGAATCATGTGTTAATTTATATGTAGTCTTGTGAACGGGGTCCTGGCAGTACCATGTTCTATGTGGGAGATGCATGGTTTTAGTATTGGTTTATTCTGGCCACGCATTTCCTGGGTCTCGTCTCTTTTTCCCCGATCCCTTACTCGTAATGATTTCCAGCTGTATGTAATTTATTTTGTCCCTATTTATTGTCCTTGTGTTTGCTGTTCTGTGCTTGTGCGTCTTGTTGCTTCTTGTCGGTTCCTGTGTCAGTATCTGTGAGTATTTTACAGTCATTTAGTCTAGTTTGTTATATGTCATGTTAAGTTTAGTATTAGTCTAGTGTTGTGTTTGCCCCGTCTTGTTTTGCCCCCTCGTGGGTTTTGTTTTTCCCCTGTTTTTTCATTAAATCACTTATTTGTTCACATCTGCATTTGAGTTCATTTCTTGTCTACAAAGCTCTTACAATCTTTGCATTAAAAATGACGTAATTAAGCGTATTACATGACAGTTGTCATAAACGTGCATAAAATCTCTTTCTTGTTTATGACATGTGTCATGTCATAATTATAAAGGCAATTAAGTAAAGTGTTACCATGAAAGTGTAAATGTCAGAAATTAATTTTGTTAACAAAAATATAATTTTATAATAACATATTCATTTATTTCTTTAAAAAACTAAAACATATTGAAAAAGTATGGATGCCTCTGACCATTTTATGAATTGGCAAATTCGTATGAATTCGTAAACATGAAATGTACAAAATATGATTATTAGGAAAAAAGATATAATGATGCCTCACCTCTAACTCCGCCTATAAACACAGGAACACAGGCGCGTAAGCAATTCATACAAATTTAATCATATGAATTAGCCTCCTCGTAAAATATGTATGAATTGCACGATATTGTGTTTGAAAAAACTGCCAATAAGAGCCCATGAACTTCAATATTGTTTAAAATGCATCCCAGGGTGAGACCTCAAGAAGCTGCTTCATGAATCATGATGAATACATAAATCCTATAGTTTACATTTTTCTTATTCCATACAGTAGTTTTGATGAGTTTACTATTATTTTCAATTAAAAATAGAAATAATGAATAAGTGTTTCTTAACTTTTGAACAGTAGTATATAGAATTTATTATGATAAATTTCAGTATAACCTAAGTGTCACATTTTTACATGTATATGCATTTGGCAGACGTTTTTCCAAGGTAATTAAAGTGCATTATGCATTTTGTTTTATCAGTATGTGTGTTCCCTGGTTTTAAACCCATGACCTTAAAGTGAACTATGGTTGGTCATTGGTAATTCTCAGTCAGATGGCCTAATTGGGCAGCTATTGGACAGAACGAGCTGCAAAACAGCCCAGACTTTAAGTGGTAAACTGTGGTCTGATGTTAAAACCCGCTGGAGCACATGAGTACAGAAGACATCTGTTACCATGTTCATTATTAATCTTTCCGCATGTTCCCGGCACATTATAGCCCAATCGATATCAGGCTGCATTCTGATGAGAGGCACCAAAGGGAAGGGAATAAAAGAGGTGCGCAATCGCCCTCTTCCATTTGGCATCGGTCAGGATGTGGGGATTGCCTTTAAATGCCACAGTCAGTCATTCAGGCGGTATCGATCAGCCTTCAGAGCTCTCTGAATTAATTCAACAGAAATGATGAGAGCTTTTGAAAACCAACATCACGCTCGGTCCATCAGCCATCTCGCTCATTATAAACAACGGAGCGTATGCAGAGCGTAAGTGAGCATATTGTTTGGTTTTAATTAGGCGGAAACCAACACTCATGCTCTGGTGAGAAAATGTTTATGCTTTGAAAATCTGCAGGAGGAAAATGCAATTACAGCACGTAAACATAGGCTGCTCATTTTAAGGAATCGCACAATACAAGCATGTGTGCATCATTTTAACATTCATGAGATATTGACATGCAACACGAGCGTCGACGTGAAGCCTTCACATTCAATGAACGTTATTTTGCTTTACAGTCTTTCTTCAAAGGAGTCGGGAACAGAAGCGAATAAATATTTCACAGTAATTTTCCAAACACAAATCTGTTCGGGCCTTATCTGAGTACTCCATCTTGATTATCGATCAATAGGATTTCCCCAGCAGGCACAAGGACCTATGTTCAGTCAAAAGGTGCATTAACAAAATAAGCACATAAGTTATTTGTCATATTCTGAGCGCCCTCGATATGATAACTGTCAATCATTAAATGTACCGTGCGATATTGATCTCCAGTCAAACGCACTCACGGTGCAACAATTGCATTTTCGACCTGAAATCAACAGCTTGTTGTCTCAGGGTTTAGATTTATATTTTTCAGTTGTCCGGTTGATTTAGCTGTCAACTGTCAGATAGATATTCAGAAGCATTGAAATGTTTAGTCAGAGCAGGGGAAATCTTTTCATTTTTTAAGTCACATTTCATAAACATTATTCTAGCACTACTTGAAGGGGTATCATCTAAAAATAAGCAAGACATATTTCACAATAGCTTTTTTTGTGACATATTTCTGTAGCTTGGGAAATATATTGCTGTATATATTTTCATATACGTGAGCCATAAAGTCATTTTTGTGATTTTACTGTTTTCTACATAAAATCATCCTACGTAATGTAAAGAATATTACATTGATATGTTTAATATTGACTGAGTACGCTCATGTCAAAGACTGAAATTAAAGTGAAATCAATAACCGAAAATAAAACTTAACTAAACACATTTAGATGGTAAGACTTTACCCTGGATTTTGCAGAACCATTTTATGTGTGACACTGGACCACACAACCAGTCATAATGGTCAATTTCTAGAAATTGAAATTTATATATCATCTGAAAGCAGGAAAAATAAGATTTCCATTGATTTATGGTTTGTTAGGACAATATTTGAAATTTAATGTGCAAGAAATCTAAATCGCCTTTAAAGGTATTCAAATGTAGTCATTAGCAACTGCATCCACCCACAAAAACTAAGTTTTCATATATTTATGGTAAGACATTTACAAAATATCTTAATGAAAAATTATCTTTACTTAATATCCTAGTAAATTTTTTTGGCGTAAAACAAAAATTTATAATTTTGACCATAGACTTTAAAAAAATATGGACGCAGTGTCCGTGATGTCACCAATAGGTTTGTGAAGAGCAGTGGCGGCCGGTGACTTCTTTTTTCGTGGGCGTTCCATGCGAAGTTCGTCACAACATGTATGTAGCCCGTCAGGTTTGTGGTTCCTTATTTCAAATATGTGTTCTGCGTGTAGAGTAAACCTATGTGCATCACGTATCTTGTCAAAATAAGTGCCTGCTGCAGACGCATCTAAAGGGTTTATGATAAAAGAGACGCTCGCGTTTGCCAGATACTCGCATAATCTCATGCGTAATTACAGTTTACTTTTAAGGTGTGTATTGTGTGTATTTTGTGAACGTGAGCGTCTCTTTTATCATAAACAGTTTTGACGCGGGTGCAGCAGACATTTTTTTTTTGAAAACGCAAGCAACACACATTCGAACACTTTTGTTTTGAATTTGCGCCCCTCGGATGAGCAGTCACGAGCCGCCACTGGTGAAGAGCTATTTTGAAGCTTAAAGTAGGTGGTGCCTGTCGTCGCCATCTTGGCCGCACGTCATTGCGCATCATTTGTGGATAACCAAAAATTTGTAAAGAGGCAGGACGTGGGTGAAGTATAGGTTTACGAGGAATTGGGATGGAAAAGCTGCTAAATGTTACCTCCGTCAAAAATGAGTTCTTGGCACCTATTATATTTTATCAAATACCTTCGCTCAAATAGTCTGGTGGTACCACTTTTAGCATAGCTTAGCATAATCCATTGAATCTGATTAGACTATAAGCATCTCGCTAAAAAATAACCAAAGAGTTTCAATCTTTTTGAAAAGATATGACACAGTGCCTGAAAATAGTCCCCTGCTATTGAAAGTTTCCAAGGGGACTATTTTCAGAAAGTGCGTAATATCACTACGCCTGCTGCAGCAATGTTACGGCAGCAAAGTCCTTAATTATTACGCCAGAATGAGAGTATAGTTCCTATCCATATCTGCCTAGAAAACACAACTTTTAATTTTCAATTGGCCTTAGTACACGATGTAACTACAGAAGAGTTTTAAATAGGAAAAATATAAAAACTTTTTGATAATTTTTTAGCACGATGCTAATGGTCTAATCAGATTCAATATATTATGCTAAGCTATGCTTAAAGTGGTACCTACAGATGCGGAGATCAGCTAAATGGATTCCAAAATGCTAAAAATCAAATGTTTAACTCTAGAGGAGCTGGAAAATGAGCATATTTTATAAAGAGCTGAGTGTCCCTATAAACATACCGTTCTATTCTGTGATTTTTCTGTGATTTATAAGAAATTAAGTTTATCAGTATCTGCAAACCATTCAGTCCCACATTAGCTAAACTGTTTTCAACCCTGTTACCCTTTCAAGCTTTTTGCACTGTTACCCTATTTATGGAAAGTGCCATTCATCGCCTGCTGTCAACTCACCTTCAAGCAGGACTTCTCTTTTAATAGCAATTCATTACAGTTTTCGCAGTGGCATACCAAGGAAAAATAAGTCATGTCTTCCTGTGAGGAGATCTTAGACCTTTATAACAAGACTGAGAGGTTGTGCTGCTCCTACAAAGCTGTTTCAGCTAAAAGCCTTCCAGATTTAGCTCTGACATGACATGCTCCGAGGGCGGTTTTCAAATCGGCCTCCATGACCGAATTTAATTGTGGCCCTAAAAGTGTTATCGAATTAATGTGATTGTACATGGGCAATTGGTCATTTTATAAATCATTCCCCTGTGTAATTCGATTTGGGAATGTAATTGCTTAATTGCACGCTTGACATGCAGCCCAGATGTTTTTATTCTCCGATACTGCGTGGCGGTGCGGAGAAATATAAGATGTTAGTAATACAGAGATATAGGGGTAGTTTCTGACACAATAGTCCAACAGAGTGAAGTCGCCCTGTGGGAGGATTTGGCCTGGTTTAGGCTGAACATAGATTTTCTTACCTGACAAGAAACTTGGGCTGTTTCGTATTGCTGAGATAAGCAAAAAGACAAATGGAGATGTCTGGAGTAAACCTAGGAATGTTGTTGTGTTTGGTACTTAAATACTAAAAGTAATTTAAGTTTTAAAGATTTGTGTAAATGATTCCTTTAGTGATTTCTTTAATGACATCACTATCTGCTTGATTGGACAACTACATTACATTTTCACAAAATATGCCTTTTGTTCAATATGTGCTTGTTCTTCACTTGGCTATTTAATTGCATTTGTAAGGATAGCTGTTATGCCAAATGGTGGCAAAGATATCTAGATAACATGAACACAGTCTTTTTTGTCTGTCTAAAAATAATACTGCACTGTAAAAAATACTTTGCTGCCTTAAAAGTCATTTCAACTTACTGCTATTTATTTTGAGTTGTTATTACTACCGGTGAGTTGTTATAACTTATAAAATTAAGTTGACTTTTCTCAACTGTATTTTATAACTTGTGACAACTCATCTCTGTTGACATGACTTGTAAATCTGAGTTGATTTAACAAAAATTTTTAAGGCAGCAAATAGATTTTACAGTGTGTAGTTCATCCATATATCCCAATATATGATTTCATATCCCAGTATTTTAAGTTTCACCTTGCCGGTTCACTGTAAAAAAAAAAAAAATTGGTTCAACTTATAAAAGAAACTTACCTGGCTGAATAAAAAGTTAATTTGAGTTAATTAAACTTAAAAATATTAGTTAACCCCCAAAAATGTTGGAAGTAAAAAAAAATTGTGCCAAGTAATTTTTTTAAGTTAAATTAACTCAAAGTTTCAAAGCAACCAACTTACTTTTATTTTACAGGGTGGAGGCGCAAATTTAGTAAACGCAACTGAGGGTCATATTTATGGGTTTATGCACAAACAACCTAAACAGTTATATGAAAAAAATATATGTGACCCAGCTCAAGTCATTTTAATAATTTTGTTATTTACTTTTTACATATCAATATTTTTCATATTTTTACAGTGATTTTACATAGTGTAAAGAACATTATGTGAAAAATAACCTTGATATATTTAATTGAAATCAATGTGAAATCAATCAAATTTTGATTCTCATAATCTCAAAATTAGACTACCATCTGGATTTCACAGACAGGAGCACAATATATGTAAAAGGGAAAGTGAACCATTCTTTTATCCTCTATAGAAAATAACTGATTTAGCTTTGATTTTGATCTGAATGTAATAAAACATGATCTCATCCATTGCAGGTTTATTTTTCTTCATGAAGCACTGTAGGAGTTCAATGGGCCGAGACGGGAACATCATATGCATTATGAGTGCACAGCAATGTTAATGAGAAAGAGCCCAGTCACCGTGTGCCGAAGCCCTGGGGATGCAAAAAGTTCCCATGGGTGTACGGTCACGCTTACCACCCTTTCCATTCAAGGTCAGGTTACCCCTCATGTTTAATGAACACCTTCAGGTTACATTTGGTTTGTTGATTTCTGTGATAAATTTTGTTAGTTTGAGTCTATGTATATACCTAAACAAATTATTATCTAAAACAATTATTTAATTTTGTGATGGTCCTAAAATAACTTGATTGTGCATATTTTACAGAGAACTTAAAAAGTGTTCAGCTTCATGTGGCACTGATTGTTGTATGACAAACAATAAAGGTACACTCTTAATTCATGCTAGGTTATTTTTAACCCATTGCTGGGTAAATATTGAACAGAACACATGTTGGGTTATTAAATAAACCTATGCTGGGTTGTTTCAACACAATGCTGGTTGTTTCAACTCATGGTTGAATTAACAACAACCCTGTCCATTATTTACTCAGCATTGTGTAAAAAATAACCCAGCAGAATTTAATGTGTACCACAAGAGCAATATAATAAAAACATTTATAAGTTTATGTAAAAAATAACAAAAACACTAAATAGATTGCATCTGTGCGGTTTTTTAATATCTTAGACTGCTTAAAGGATAGGAAACATACAGGCGAGTGATTCAGAACCGATGTTCTGACCCCTGTCCTATTACAATTGATTATTTTGACCAACACAGCCAACCTCATATTTCATATTTCCCTTGAGGCACTTTCTGTTCAGGGTCTGTCTCCTTCACCAAGCCTCATCGCCTTTCCCCCTCTGACTCTGTAGATATTCAGGGTTTTAGTTGTTTATTTATAATAACAGATTTTCCAGACTTTTCTCCTTACAAAGTAGTAGTGCATCTTCTTGACAGCATTTTTAAATGCATTCAAGTGGCCTCAATGTTGTAAGCAACTTGTTTGTGGCTCGATCTAAATATAGTAGCGTGAATTAACAGCATACTTTTAATTATGAAAAGCTTGTAAGCTACACAAGCTGGTAATCTATAGCTTCAGTGACTTCCCTGAAATGAGCTCTTCTGCTTTTATGACGCTGTCTGTGAAATCTAGACTAGTCTGAATGTAATTATGCATCAAGTTCACTTTAATTTCAATCTTTGACATGATCTTACTCAGTCAGCATTAAAGATTTCAACGTTACAGAATGTTCTTTACATTATGTAGGATAATAAAATCATCGAAAACAGTACATTGTATCACAGGCAGTGTCACACCTGTAAGTTTCAGATCGGTCTGGATGTGTTCTGTAATTTCTCGAATTAATTCTTTCTGGTTATGTCTTTGTTGATAGTTTGAACATTAGGTCTGGCTGTACATCTATTAAATGAATTAACAATTAAATGCTTTTTTTCTGCATGCTTAAATTCATTTATACGAGAGTCTCTGCTAAAGCCAAATTACAACTCTTTATCAGAAAGACTTTATGATTCTGACACTGGAATAAAGCTCATCATTTCCTAATAATATCAGCAAAATACAAAATCATTCTATTGTTGTACTCTAGACATGAGACCAATCTCAAGACCATTCGTCTTACACTGTAAAAAGTTGGTTCAACTTAAAAAGTAACTTTAACTGGTAATGCTTAAAATGTACGTTATTCTATATTTTAAAGTAACATTTTAAGTTAAATAAACTTAAATTTTTAGGTGTTACCAATTTGTATTTTTAAGTTGATCCAACTTTTCACTTTTTACAGATTTGTAGATTTAGTGGTCTCAGGGTTTTATTTTAAGACCACAATTGCGGGAATTTCACAAAATTGCTGGTGCATTGTCCGATTTATGTGTTAAAATCATTAATGTGATTGGATGTATGTTGGCTTTCATTGAGTTATTTATTATCCTTATTTGATTTCTTTTGTACACACAAATGATAAAAATATCTAAAAAATTCTTAAATTAAGATGCTTTTTCTTGATGAGCAAAATGACCCAAGGAAAGAAATCTAGTTTTTAGATCAAAAATATCAAATGTAAGTAATTTTGTGCATAAAACAAGCAAAAATATCTGCCAATGGGGTAAGCAAAAAAAAAAAAAAAAAAAAAAAAACAAATTGAACATTTTTCTTCAACACTAAATTCAAGAAAAATTTGCTTACCCCATTGGCAGATTTTTTTGCTTGTTTTATGCACAATTTTAAAGATTTATTTTCTTGGGTCATTTTGCTCATCAAGAAAATATATCTTAGGAATTTTTAGATATTTTTACTGAAAACAAGACAAAAATACTAATATTTTTATTTCTTGAAAATCATTTTTTGCAGTGTGTTTATCTTACCCCATTGGCAGATATTTTTGCTTCTTTTAAGCACAAATTTATTTTATATTGTATATTTTTTGTCTAAAAACTAGATTTTTTTTTTAGTTTATTTTGTTCATTGGAAAAATAAACTTAATTTAAGAATTTTTAGATACGCTGTAAAAGATTTCTGTTGAAATTACATTACATTACTGGGTATTACTGGCAACTAGCTGCCAGTAACTTACTGTAGATTTTACATTTATGTTATTTACTGGCAACAGTTTCTTCAAAGTTAAATGAACATGAAACATTTTCAGTCTTTATCTTCTATAGTAAGTTACTGGCAACCAGCTGAATAATTACAGCACATTTTTTACAGTGAAAACAAGACAAAAATACTAAGAATTTTTTTGCAGTTTAACTGTCGTGCCTTTAAGAGATGAATGGGGGTTTGTCCTAAAACACCCCGACAGCTTTGATCCTCAACTTTGGTTTGATGTGATGTTACATTCAGTCTTCACGATATACAGGTCACCCAGTGATTTCTGACAGTGACAAGATCATTGCAGGTGTTGATGCATAATCTCTGCAGGTGATAGTATCTACATGTGTTTCCACTGAGCAAATAGCAATTTCTTAATGCCAGTGTCCTTTTATTATTAAAACTCAGGCTTGTATCTACTATATAAGCAGTGCAGAGAATATTTGTATAACCACACAAGACTGCAGTGATTGACTTAAAGTCATTCCCCTGAGAGGAGCTCTTGAGAGACAACTCAGGCTTTATAAGCCTGTGAGATTTTCTACTTAAATCAATATTTTCACACCGCATACAGTACTGCTTTGCTGAAAATGCTTAAAAATATGCACTGAATTCTTGATGTGCATTATGGGCGTTCAATATTTGGAGTTATTGTCCTGTATGCAAGATTACTTGAAATGACTGGCAGGTGTGTTTGACTACTGTAAGGTGTATAGGTTTAGATGCATTTATTTTGTGATCCCTCAAATAAGAGGATGACTTTAGAAACTAAACCATTTATTAATAGTACATGGAGTCGTGATATTATTATTGCGGTGTTGTTTAGCGTGGCTCTAGGGTGTACACTTTTCTTGCCAGATGCTCACAAGACACACGTTCACACTCTCTGTACACACACATTTATGAACCGTGTTTGATCGCATATTAAAAATAAGTTGAGCTTTCCTCTCTTCTGCTGTCCCATTACAAGCAAGGAAATGATGTAATCACTCAGAGACTGTCAGTGTCAGCGAGAAGCTGTAATAACATTTGATCCGCTGATCTATTCTCATTCCTGTTTTTATGGTTTAACGTGCATGGCGAGAGAGAAATGCGATTGTATATGTTTTATTCTACAGACATCTAGAATCAAGATGAGTTAGCCGAGTGTTTAAAGGAAAATTGTTAGCAAAGTGATGTTGTCCTTGGGTTTGTGGTTGCAAGAGAATGAAAACTTTCAAATGATGTCATATTGTAAAAATCATTCTGTGAAAATATAACATCAATGTCTTTAATATTGAAAGAGGAAGGATTGAAATCAAACTTTGATGCTCCAGATCATGAGACTTTAGCCTGGATTTCACAAATGTTGTCTAGATGTCTAGATCCAACCTGTGGTCACTGGGAATTCTTTCGGCCCATAGCTAGTTGGCCAAACATACGTGACCATAAACAGTAATGAAACTGATACTGTATATTTTCTACAGTACTGTCCCCCACGATAATGAAAGAAATTATGTTCACGCATAATTAACTGATGAATAAAACATTTTTATCATCAGCTCTAATTGAACCGAATGAAGAATCAAAATGGACCATTACATCAGCGATGAATAAATGAATAATTGACTCTGTAATTGGTTTTAAACACGATAATTGAATGATGACAGAGATGGAATTTATACGATGGCGCTTCCTGTTAATAATAGCTAGTGAAATGGCATCATCAGTCAGACGAAAATTGCATTGATGGTGAACATACAGTATATATTGCTTATGAAAACACAAATTCGGCTCTAAAATTCTTCAATCTGATTGGCTGAGATGCTACATGAATGTGATCTGAAAAATGCAATTATAGTAAATCTCTGTAATTTTGGCACCAAGTTGGAGACCATTTGACACGAAATTTCGTTATATGGTCACGTATTTTTTTGATTCTTTTTTCGTGCTATTATCACGAAATTTCGTGTTTTTTCGTGATCGTATAACGAATTCCTGTTTTCGTGTGATTATCACGTATTGGTTACTCAACTGTTTTGTCCTATTTTCTTACCATTGTCGCTTCGGTTTAGGGTTAGATTTACATAAAATGACATCCCTAACCAAACCCAACTCTAACCCCAACGCCAGGCGACATATAAAAAAATAAATCAGAAAAAATAGTATAAACCAATATATAAAGTGACATTCTAATGCAAGCACCAAATCTAACCCTAAACTGAAGCGACAATGGTTTAAAAATAGGAAAAAGCAGTTGAGTAACCAATACGTGATAATCACACGAAAACAGGAATTCGTTATACGAGCACGAAAAAACACGAAATTTCGTGATAATAGCACGAAAAAAAAATAAAAAAAATACGTGACTATATCACGAAACTTTGTGAGACTGGGTAGGACATTTACAATGAAATCCGACCTGACAGCTTTGATTAAAAATCATTATTATAAGCTTACTGTTGAGAATTGTAGTACGGTAAAGAGACACATTTTTTATGTATTTATATTTAATCAAATAAAGTACAGTTGAACTGCATGCTTGAAATGCATTGCTGTGCATCTGCGTGCTTGCATTTAGTATGTTTTTACCCTTGGAGTGATAAGGACACTCGGTGAAATGCTATCCAAACCTACAGTAGTGTGCCTGGTACCTCTCTGCAGAGCTTGTGAGTGTTTCATGCCTATGCCTCTGAAGGGGGGCATTTGGGTGATATTTGATTTTTAATGCACTGAATAATTCATTGTTGGTGCTGTTTAGTCGATTCACGGAGATGAGGGGAACGCGAGGGATGTTTTTTTGTCGCTGCGAAATTTGGATGATTAACCTTGCGGTGCATAGAGTGGTTGGAAATCGAGGTCTGGGAGTTTGTTCTCTAAAGCAGTGAGCAGGTGTATAGCTGCAGGTTAAACTCAGAAACATGCTGAGTGTTCATAGAAAGATGAGCCCTGGTGCTCCGCTTTCAAAGTTAGCCTGTAATCCACTGTGTGTGAGAAGTTTTGAGTTCAATCATACAACCGTAGCTCCAGGTAGATGATCTGGTGTAGTTCTGCCAAGACGGCTGGCCTGAAACTTTAGCCGATTGTTGAAACTTTTAAAAGTGATGTGCCATGTTCGATTCATTTTTTATAATTTGGATCATGTAATGCAGTGGTTCTCAAACTAGAATACACCAGATTGCACTAGGGGATGTAACCAACCCTGGCCCCCAGTTTGAGAACCACTGTCCTTGTGTATTCTGTGTAACCAACAGCACTACATTGTATCATTTAATTTGTCATGAATTTTCTTTGGGAGGGGGCGTGAAGAAATGCCCCCTACACAATGAGGGGGTACACGCTGAAAAGTTTGAGAACCACTGATTGGCAGAATAACATTTAAACATAATTTTAATATCAACAAGAATGCTTGTTCACATAACCAGTATTTTTTTTATCTTGATTTATCCCTCTTTTTCCCCTGTATACTGTAAACACAGCCTAGTCTCAGTGTTAAAGAGCACCTATTGTCCGATTCACGATTTTACATTTCCTTTGGTGTGTAAGTGTGTATTAGTACATGTTAACGATATGCAAAAGGTACAAACCCCAAAGTAAACGATGACGCGAGTTATCATCTCCAACGTTAATCTCTTTTCTTGGACTACAACAAACACACGGATCGTAGGCAACAGTTTACTTCCTGGGATTGGTCAAGTGGACAAGACCGACATTATCATAATTCCTCCCGCTTCGGACTCAGCCTGTAAGTTAACTCCTGTTAGCATTGCATTGTGACCAAATCCTTCAAACATGGTAACGAGCATCACATTTCCATCTGACGTCAAAGTTGTTCAGGCCAATCACAACGTACATAGCTGGCCAATCAGGGACACAAATCGATAAGCTTTGTACAAAATCAATGCATTAGATGAAATCTCGAGCTACAAAAATGTCAGCATGTGGAAAATAATGTGTTTTACCATAAACCACGCAAACACATTGCATTATACCAAATACACAAAATAACATAGTTTTTTAGCAATGAAATAGGTGCACTTTAATACTTAGTATAAATGCGTAACTTTCAAAAACACGAAATATATAAATGATTTTCAAGAAAAAAAATTCTTAGTAATTCTTAAATTAAGATGCTTTTTCTTGATGAGCAAAACGACCCAGGAAAATAAGTCTAGTTATTAGTCCAAAAATATCAAATTTAAGTGATTTTTGTGGATAAAACAAGCAAAAAATCTGCCAATGGGGTAAGCAAATTTTTCTTGAATTTAGTGTTTAAGAAAAATTTTCACGATTTTTTTGCTATTGGTGCATTTGCTTGTTTTATGCACAAAATCACTTAAATTTAATATTTTTTTGGTCCAAAACTAGAATTATTTTCTTGGGTCATTTTGCTCATCAAGAAAAAGCGTCTTAACTTAAGATAATTTAGATATTTTTACTAAAAACAAGACAAAAATACTAAGATTTTTTTCCCTTGAAAATTATTGTTCACTGAAAAAAAATAATTCATTGAATTTAATAAAAATTTTAAGGTAAGTGGTTGCAATCAATTTATTTAAGCTACATTTAAATAAAAAAGATTAGTAACGTAAAATAAAATATAAAACTTTTGTTTAACTGTAGCTTAAAGGTATAGCGGAAGATTTTCCCGAATTATTTAAAAGAACCGCCTCTCGATATTTTTTAAAAAATGCTCCCGAGAGGGAACGCCTGTTAAACGCGTGCACGAGACAGAGAGAGAGCATGCAGGAGCTCAGTTCTTCTCTTCGCTCTGTTTACAAGTTTCTGTCGGCATGTTTACCGTGTCTGTGCGGTTCGTGACTTGTGCCAGGGCTAGCATCGCAAATCATAGCTTACATCAACTTTTACTAGCAGTGATTTTAAATGGATTCTCCAAATAGCATGACAAAATGTATACCTTTCCAGTAGAAACTTCGCGTGGGAAGCCCAACCTGTCCTTTTAGCTCACGCCAGCGTGTGAAATAGTCTCCCATAAACATTCTGGTCGTGTTTCTTTATTTATAGTCCTTTCTCTTCTTGTCATACAATTCGTAGACACTTTTTCTCTTGCGACCCTCAGACATTTTGAAAAAAACACAGTGAGAACGCGACCTTCAATGAATGGTTGAAACCGTAGCACAACACACATACACGTGAAAGTGCGCATGTGCAGAAAGCGAACGTAGAGGCGAGCACGTACGACGGTTATACGTCAACATATAATCAGACTGATTGACATCTGGGATGACCAATAACAGTGGTGATCCACCCGGAAAACGAAAATCTTCCGCTATACCTTTAAATAAATTGATTGCAACCACTTACTTTAATATTTTTTTTTAAATTCAATTAATCATTTTATCAGTGTATACAAAATATAAACTAAATGAAATATACACGAAATATAACGATTTTTTTGTACTAATGCATTACAGCTGCAAAACGTTAAACTTTCATACCATAAAGATTGCTGTACAATTTCCCTTTAACCATTTTATCGATAATATGACCACCCTAACCATACCTTACCCTAAACCCAAACCCTTTTTATACCAAAAAATTTAAAATATAATGTCTTCTTTTTCTGCAAACTAATGGACAGAAATGTATAGGTTATTTTACGGTGTCTTTGTTACACATTCTACTTGTAATTATTATAGTAATAACAGTTAATTATGCATAATTACATGCAACTAACGCTAAACCAAACCCTAATCCTAAACCCAACCCTATAGTAAAAACATGTTGTTAATGATTATTACTTAATACTTAAATGTATAGTTACACTGTAACAGTGATGCCGTAAAATTAAGTGTGACCAAATTTTTGTAACACATATAGTATTTAAAAAAAAAATGTAAGCCGCTAATACAGTACTACCCTTAACCTACCCAAAACAGTTTATTAACATATAAGTTTCAGTGTGTATGAAAACGTAAGTACAGTAAACCACCCATTACGTACATCACACACATATTCTCATGAGATCTCATTCATATACATGTTGCCCACATGACATATCATTGTCTGTGTTGATTTATCATCCGTCACAGTGAAGTTCAGCGGGTGGCTGGACAGAAGTCAGCAGTGACAGTTTAATACATGTGACCCCCAGCCTTGCACTGCTGTACCAGCAGTTACTTTCATCGCTTCAATTAATCAGAAGACACAGCGTTTCCTGCTCTGGGGAATGAATGAAGGAAAATGACCCGATTCACTACTCTGTAATTTATCCACTTATTAAAACCGTATTAGCTCGACCGGCCTCCGGCCCTCAGTGAGCTTTAAGTGGCGATTTAAGAGAACATTTCATCCAAAATGAAAATCCTGTAATTCCTGACCTGTATCTTGTAACTGAAAGTTCTTCATCATATAGTAGTTATATATATAGAACAAATTCAACTTGCTATGCCTGGGTCAGACATTTGAAATTTGGTTTTGTGGAAGAAAATCATGGAGGTTTGTAATGACATGAGGGTAAACAGACTTTTTTATTGTAAACAATGTGTATTTAAAATATATTGATGTTTGTGTTCTGTTTGTATGCAGGGTTATATAACCTAATCCTTGCACATGTTTTAAAGGATTTACCAGAAAGCCTATGCTAACAATGGTTGGCTGATACTACGGAATTGTGGGAGAATTGGGAAGGGAATCACCTGTTCTGCTTTAAAACTGCCAGAAATACTACATGAGTCTGAGCCATCAGTCAGTGAGCATCTCATCTGTCCGAGTTGTTTTATGGCTCTCAGTAATAGCTGCAACGTAGCGTGCATTAGACATAGCCATGTGGTCTATTTAAAGGGACATTCCACTTTTTTTTGAAAATATGCTCATTTTCCAGCTCCCCTAGAGTTAAACATTTGATTTAAACTGTTTTGGAATCCATTCAGCTGATCTCCGGGTCTGGCGGTACCACTTTTAGCATAGCTTATAATCCATTGAATCTGATTAGACCATTAGCATCGCGCAAAAAAATAACAAAAGAGTTTCGATATTTTTCCTATTTAAAACTTGTCTCTTCTGTAGTTACATTGTGTACTGAGACCGATGGAAAATTTAAATTTGCGATTTTCTAGGCAGATATGGATAGGAACTATACTCTCATTCTGGCGTAATAATCAAGAACTTTGCTGTCGTAACATGGCTGCAGCAGGCGTAGTGATATTACGCACTGCCCGAAAATAGTCCCCTGCCATTGAAAGATACTTAGGGGACTATTTTCGACTGCTGCGTAATATCATTGCGCCTCCTGCAGCCATAGCAAAGTCCTTGATTATTACGCCAGAATGAAAGTATAGTCCTAGCCATCGACCTAGAAATTCAAAACTTTTAAATTTCCGTCAGTCTTCTTAATACACGATGTAACTACAGAAGAGTCAAGTTTTAAATAGGAAAAATATCGGCACTCTTTGGTTATTTTTTAGCGCGATGATAATGCTCTAATCAGATTTAATGGATTATGCTAAGCTATGCTAAAAGTGCTAGCGCCATACACTGATATCAGCTGAATGGATTCCAAAAAGGTAAAAATCAAATGTTTAACTCTAGGGGAGCTGGAAAATGAGCATATTTTCAAAAAAGTGGAGGTTCAATGGGGCTTCTGAATAGAAATTCTTGTGGGAACAAAAAATTGTTCTTCTATGGCATCACTGTAAACCTTTTATAGGAATGTAGATCATAATGCCATGGTGTGGGTAAACATGTGGGCTTGTAATGGAAATATCAGGGGTTTAAATCCCACAAGGAGTGGTCAGTAGCCATCAACATGTTCTCATTAGGTTGCATCTTGTTTTTTTTTAAAGTTCACTTGCATTCATAGTTTACATACAAAATACATTTAGCAAATCTGCTCACACACTTACAATGCCAGACATGACATGAACACACCTTTTTTTCCACACAGACTTTGTGTTTATCGTAGTGGAATTAAAGAATTAAAATGCAGTCTTTTTATAGCGTCTTTCAGGCGTGGTTCTGATGTCACAGGAATATCCCAGAGCCCCATCCCTGGTCCATTTGGAAACACTCGCTCCTGCAAAACACACAGCTGAACATTTTTCTAAGAACTGCTGGCACCAGAGGGGTTATGGAGAGTGCTGGCGTTCGCGAGAGAAACAAATGTGAAGGATCAAGTGTGTGTGCGGATAGCCTCCATGGGTTTAAACATGCATGTGTCTGCAAGCGTGAGAGAGAGAGACTAAGAGACAATCTGGGAAATTAATGTTAATTATTTCTTATTTTGTTATTAATGTTTAACCTCATACTGCTACAAAAAGTTATTCACAACGATGCAATAGACTTTCCATATTTGGTTCCCAATGAACCATTCAGTAAAGGGTTCTCATTCCTCGCCAACTTTTTTTTTTAGAAAAATTGCCCGCCAGCATTTTTTGTAATTTTCACAAAAGATTCACAAAATGCCTTACAGGAAAATGTCTCCCTAAAAATATATAAACATACAAATATATCAAATAAAAGAACAGACCCTCTGCTTTCAAACAAACAATAAATAAACAAACAAAACAGGAATTAAATGTTTCATCGTATATATACTTTTTTCTCTACTTATAAACCTTTAAGTATGGGTATTTTTCTTCAAACATTTTTTATTTTTGCAAAAAGCTGAAATACTTGCATTTTTGTGAAGTAATTTTGTTAGAGATCAGATTCAGGATGATTATCAAAACATACAAGGAGTGTAAAATTAATAAATAATTTTTGCTTCAGTTATTTTATAAATTGGGTAAAACTAATCAGGGATATGTTTTTTTATGCAAATGTTTTCTCTTAATTGACAAGATAACTCATCAATGGTGGAATAAATAGTTATTTAAGTCTAAAGAACCTTTTTCCACATGAAAGAGAAAGGTTCTTCCAGACTGTTCTCACAGGAATTTGTACGCTAATTCGTATAAATTGTACGAAGTAAATCGTATAATTATTACATATTAACTCTTTCACCGCCAGCGTTTTTTAAAAAGTTGCCAGCCAGCGCCAGCGTTTTTCATGATTTTCACAGAAAATGTTCTTCTTTAAATATATAAACATACAATATACCAAATGAAAGAACAGACCCTCTGCTTTCAAACAAAAAAAAAACATTTCATCCTACCTTCAGTGGTTCTTTTGTAATCAGCTTTTGAATATGGGTAGGTTTCTGCAAAAACACCACATTTTGAGCAAAAAGCACAGATAATTCCATTTTTGTGACGGACTTTTCATAGAGATCCCATTCAGAGCGATCTTTAAAACAGACACGGACATGCAGCAGCTTGCCATGGGGCAAAACTTCCGGGTTTAAAAAGTTGCGGAAGCCACCTGGTGGATAATAGCGGTATTGCGGAAAGACGGAAAATCTCGTCATTGGCGGGGAAGCGTTTTCTCTTAATTGACGAGATATCTCGTCAATGGCGGTGAAAGAGTTAAACAATAATGACACCCCCCAACCCCAATATTACAAATCGTACAAAAGCAAATTGTACAAAACATACTAATGTGGTCATACATATTCGCCACCTCATAAAAAAAAACTTATATTGCCATGTGATTGTGTTGGTTCTTGTGTTGAATGCTCAAGGTTTTTCATGGAACCAAAAAAGTTCTTCTTTGGCATTGTTTGGCATATTGGGTGCCTATATACAATTTTATTTGTAGTGTAATTTATTGTCTTTTGTTAAATTTGTTGATTGTTACTTTACAAATTTATTCTACACTGCTTATAGAAAAAACACACAGAAAGAAACAAAATGGTCAAATGAAATATCAAGATTGCAAAAGGTATAAAAGGGTGGAAGTGATTCTCTCCGGCAGTGGTTGTGGGTCTCGAGCGGGCATAAGGCAGAGAAAAAGTCACAGAGAATCAAAGGTGACGGATCTGAGAGGTTTGCACTGGTTCTGATCTAAGGTTGGGCTCTGCCCTTATCACAGGGACTCTGACATCCCCCTCTTACTCCATTGGAATTGCTAAACCTGACCTTCAAGAAGACATTTAAAAGTGACCCCAGATTGTTTTTTCTTTCCAAGCAATGCTTACCAAACCGCTCTGCCTCCATAGACAATGAGCGGGATACTGAAACTCCAGGAATAAACCGCAGGATATTGCATAGGTTGTGTTGTTGGTGAAACATTGCCTTTGATTTCAAACACTAGTCTATATCATTTACTTTCTAATACAGTTTTATGAATAACGTTTATTCAATAGAGAAAATATTTTTTCTAAATCTAATATGTTGTAGCATGATCCGTATAAAGAGGAAAAATCGGAGACGTGCGGATAAATTAATGTTTATTGTTTTTACTAAAATACTATGATGGAAGCTGACAATTAAATAGAGCTGCCTACAGTAAAATATGCATTTCACCTTAATCTACTACATTGAATTCTTCATGCATATCATTTTCAAGTATGCCACATTCTGTAATTTACTATTGTTCACGTTGCATTGCCTCATTGAAAGTGTTTGGCATCTTTTATGCAGAAAAGTATACAGGAAAGCAGACATTTTCATAAAATACTGTAAGGGATTGAATGCAAAAATCTGTAGACGCAATGTTAGATAAACCAGTGAGAGAATATTGCAGAAAAGCTGTATTTTTCTCTAAGTGTCTTTTGTTGTGATTTTTTTCTGGTACTGAAGCTTGTGACTTTCGACAAGAGCTAAAGCATTTGATCTTTTGTCATAATGGCAGTGCAGATTGCTTTAATGTTTCGTATTTAGCCTACGTTTAGTCTCGTTTCTTCTCAAAAGGGAAGGTAAGAGAACTAAAAGCATTGGTGGAAGTCAGGAACGGCCAGATAAGAAGCTTCTGTGTGGTTTATCTAAGCGTTTTTTATATCAGAGCTATAGCTTTGTGTGTTTAAGGTCTTTAGATTTATGCACTAAACACATGAACTGAAAATAAATGCCGCTGGTTTATTTTAATTCATTTGATCTTGCACAGGCAGGACTATACAAGTGTGTCCGGTGGAAAAGAGGGTTAAGAGATGAATCTTAAAATACGGTCTTAGTGTTTTGGTTCATACGATGGTGCCTGACCTTAACAAATGACATAAAATCTAAAGGCTGTATATCTTTGTGCATACTGTAAGTATGGTTATGTTAAGATAGACGCTACTGTTTTGGGGTCCCAAAGGCTAACCTGTAAAAATGTATTATAGTAAATATAGATATATAAATATAGTAACTTAATTCAAACCAAGCAGGCTTTATTTTCCAGTATTTTTCTGTAAGATTGTTTAGTAACACAGTTTGTGCTTCGGGTAAATTTGACCTTAAGAAATGCACGTAGTAAAAGTAGAAAATAGCATTTAATTTTAATTTCTGGTTGGTTAAAGTGGCTAAATTACTTTCAATTAATTCTCAAAAGATTATAAAAATGGCTTGAACCTTATACTCTAATTTCAAGTATATTTTTCTTGATACCACAATGACCTTGGAGTTTTTTGTAAAGCCAAAACACGAGAGTTTGTACATGTTGTGTAATGAACATAGAACCGCAATATAAAAAAGACTTTATTTCCAAATGTTCTACAGTTCCTCATTTCCAACACTACTGTTGCTCATCTATTTTTATTTTTCAACCACATATCCAATAAATATTTCACTGGAGTCTGCCATGAGAAAACAACCACTCAAAACAATATAATTTTTACAACAGTAAGTCAGTAAGGGCAAAATGAAATTGCGTTGACTTCAGTAAATCACATTTATTGACATTTCCACGGAAACGAAGTGTGATGGATGATAAGAACTGTCTTCTATTTAAAGCAACACTATGTAGTTTCCATGTAAAAATGACTTACAGCTCCCCCATGTGGTTGAAAAGCGCAACAGTGCCTGGTATCAGACACTCTTCTGCAGGCAGGGGGAGGGGCGGGGCTGTGTGCGCTACCCTCCACCGCCACTTTCAGAGTGTGCTTTTAGCAGCTAGGAGGTTGCTCAGGTTGCACCAACAGTACAATTTGTCCAGTTAAAAGTTGTTCTATCACTGAAATAATTTTAGAGACATTATTTAAAGGTAAAAAAACTACATAGTGTTGCTTTAAGGCTTAACAACGTATAATCAGTCTGCATAGCTCGGGAAGTATAGAGAGGCATCTTCACCAAATTAGCTGAGGGAGAGAATCAGAAGGCAGGGTTGTTGTGGGTCGCTGGCTAAACAACAATCACGCACGCCTCTGGTTGGTGTTATGGCCATTTTGGAGGTTGTCAGATTTAAATAGCGTTGTTCAGGTCTGTTTGCAAGAGGCAAACATGGAGACAGTTTGGCACATTATGTAAGCTTTATTTATTTTTTTACTTCTCTTTTTGAATTTCTTAGAATATGAAGCAATCTTTAAGCTTTAGTTGAATAAGTTATTCACAAAACACACACACATTTACACACACAAGAAGTAATCAGATTGTTAGAGTCCTCACACACTTTGTACAGTACACACAAACACACACACGCAAATATATGGCCATCCTCCTGCGTTAGACGTTTCATCGGACACACGTGCAGTGACACGATTACACGTCTGGTCGGAACTTTACTTCCCGTTTCAGTTTGTTAAATGGTCTGACTAGTTGCTAAACTGAACTCTTGAACAAATACCTCGTCGAAAATAACAAATGTTTTGGTTTCCTAAGTAATCTATGTGTTGTTTATTTTGTTGGTTATATAAATAAACTACTTTAAAAGGACTTTGTTGTTATTTATTCTTAGCGGAGTTTAACGGAAGTTACGCGTTGACCATGAAAGCCGCTTGTTTATGTTGTTACTGCTGAAACCGTCTATATATTTAATTCAACAGTTTTGTGATTAGTTGTAATAAAGCTCTCCTGTGAAAATACCCTGTAAGATAAACACATGCATGCACACCAGTTTGTAGATCTGTATATGTATTAACTCTTTCACCGCCAGCATTAAAAAAAAGTTGCAAGCCAGCACTAGCGTTTTTCATGATTTCCAGAAAATGTTCTTCTTAAAATATATAAACAAGCAATATATCAAATGAAAGAACAGACCCTCTGCTTTAAAAAAAAAAAAAAAAAAAACGCTTTATCCTACCTTCATTAGTTCTCTTTTTATCACCTCTCAAATATGGGTAGGTTTCTTCAAAAACACCCGATTTTGAGCAAAAAGCTGACATGCGTTAGTATGTCACTTTAAGTATTGGTTTATACTATTTTTTTTAATGTATTTTATATTTTCTAAACTTTAATCAATTGTCGCCTGGCGTTGGGGTTAGAGTCGGGTTTGGGTAGGGATGTCATTTTATGTAAATCTAACCCTAAACCGAAGCGACAATGGTAAGAAAATAGGACAAAACAGTTCAGTTACCAATCCGTGAGAATGCCACGGAAAAGAAAGTCCATGGCAGGGCCATTGAAAAATGAGGAGATCCGTGAGAATGCCACGGAAAAATTAGCAAAAAATTCTGTGACTATGTCACGGAAATTCGTGAGATCAGGTTGTTCGATTTGGTACAACATTTTATCAGATTGTGTGTTTTTCAGTTGAGCTACTGTACAGGAACTTCCACAGATGGTTTACTGTAAGTAGGCCCCTGTGAAACCAACAAACTAGACCAGACCGGAACATCAACTAAGACCAGAAACTCATCTTAAGATGGTTTAGGTTGTATCTTCTGCCGTAAAAGCCACATTTCTTTCAGAAAAATGCATAAAACAAGCTACACATGAACTTGTGTTTATAACCCAAAGAAAAAGCAATTTCACACATGAGAACATAAACTTGCGTTCTGTTGGTGTTTTGATTAATTTAGCTTCTTCAACACAAATAAAAGACTGACAGAAAGGGGAAATTAATTAACTGTGCACATATTCAAATATGTTAGCAAGCCTCAATGTCAAAAAGGCACCAACGGCACCATCCTACTGATTTATTTGTCATGGATTATGCCACACCACTGTCTCTGTTTTAAAACATCACTTTTAACAAGATTCTGTAGCTTCTGTATGACCATTCATTTGGAGTTCTGTGCATTGTAGATAATGTGATGTGTGGTGTCCCAGTGCCAGCTGTGCCAGACACTGCCCAGTTTGAAGCCCAGCTGGCCTGCCCTGGTCACACAGTTCTGCTCAGGAACAGCAATGTGTTCTGCAAATGTTACTGTCAAATTGCTTTATAATGTACTGGTATAATATCATTTAATGTGTAGTATGGTGCGGTGCGGTACAGTGCAGTATTGTATAGTAGTGGTAGTCTAGTATATTGTGTAGTATAGTATAGTCTGGTGTGCTATGCTATGCTGCGGATGGAAATTTAGTGTGGTACGGTATAGGGTAGTATTATATTCTATTGTGTTTTCTAGCATTGTACGGTATCATATTGTATATGGTATGGAATGGCATGGTATACTTTTTTTACTGTACACCAGTCAGTCAAACATGTTACAGCAATTTTGGCACACATGTTTCTCTGAAGTGGGACAAAATTGAACCAGGAGACTTTGTCACATGACACAACAGATCTCACAAAGCCCATTTCAACCCTTAACTCAATTTTGACCAAATACATAGTTACTGCGCTTTGGCTTTGTAGGGCAGTATAGTACACTGTAAAAAGTTAAAGCTTCTCTACGTAAAAAACTTTTTAGTATTTTATTGTATGGTATAACATGGTTTAGTACGGTACGGTACAGTATTTAACAGTATGGTGTGGCATGGTATATGGTATATTTTAGTAGTGTCGTATTGTGTAGTATGGTATAACATAGTATGGTATGATATTGAACGATAACGCTAAGGTATGGCATGACATAGTACGATATGGTATGGTATAGCATGGCATTATGTAGTATAGTATTGTATTGTCTAGTATGGTATAACGTAGTACGGTATGGGATGGTATGGTATAGCATGTTATTATTTAGTATAGTATTGTATTGTCTAGTATGGTATAACATAGTATGGTATGGCATTGTACAATACCACTATGGTATGACATGACATAGTATGGTATCATTTGTATTGTATTTTATGGTATAACATAGTATGGTATGGTATATGGTATATTATAGAATAATTAAGTATAGTATAGTATTGTGTAGTATGGTATAACATAGAATGGTACTTGTATGCTATGGAATGGTATTGTATGGTTACGTATTGCATTGCATTATTTTAAAGTATATATATAATACATCTTGAAAGTAGGGGTGCGCAGGGAAAAACTATAATACAGGGTTACTGTTTACATTGTTGCATAGGGTTGAGCAATTACATTTTTTTCGAATTGTTTTTACATTTACATTTAGCTGACGCTTTTATCCAAAGCGACTTACACTTGCTATGTCAGAGGTCGCACACCTCTGGAGCAACTAGGGGTTAAGTGTCTTGCTCGGGGACACAT
Source organism: Paramisgurnus dabryanus (assembly GCF_030506205.2). Classification (NCBI taxonomy): domain Eukaryota; kingdom Metazoa; phylum Chordata; class Actinopteri; order Cypriniformes; family Cobitidae; genus Paramisgurnus; species Paramisgurnus dabryanus. The sequence goes on along the minus strand of NC_133358.1, from coordinate 24,492,135 downwards.
TGGTGTGTCACAGTGGATTCGAAACCCGGGTCTCTCACTGCGAGTGTCTTATCCACTGCGCCATCACCACCCCACCCCATTTTTATGCTGACGAAAAGACGATTTCCCGCAAATTTATGGAAATGTATAATGTTTATCCATAGAGTTATTGATGAAAGAGGGTTTTGTTGGCATGTAAGTACATTTTTTCATCATATGTTTTTTTTTTTTGGTTTCTGAGTTGGGTGTGTAAGATACCAAATTCAATGTTATGTCATATTAATCAGTGTCTTGTTGACTGAAACATAGCATCGTTTTGAAATATGTCGGCAGCTCTTAGGAACCTTTTTGGTAGGCTTGAAAATACAAGATGGCAGACTGCTTGTTACAACCCCACAGCTAACTAACTATATGAAAACGGCTTACTTTAGCATTATTCTTGCCGTTGTTTTAAATATAGGCTACACACGAATGATTGCTGGCTGCCAACAAAATAAATCTGCCTGTCTTAGCAAAAATCATGTGTCAAATTTATTTTTGTTCATATCTTTAATATTGATTGAATAAGGTCACGTCAAAGATTCAAATCATAATAAAATTAATGGCTAAAATCAGACTTTGGTTGTCATTATCTCAGAATTAGATTTTTAGACTTTATTTTATTTTTTACTGTCTGGGACACCTATAAAAATGTTTTTTTTTTCATAATTGTGCTGCTTTTCTCACATATTTAGACATTTGTATCCATTTATAATTGAACTATTGTTAGAAAATTGCTGGATGAATGAATACAGTGTGGATACCTGTCTATTATAGACAGATATATAAACAATCTCCACTTCAAGTGTACAGACAAAATAGTATTGAAATATTTGCCTGCAAACTTAATTTCTAGCAAGTGTTACAACTAACCCCCTGCCTGTTACAATGAACCCCACCTATGGGGTAAGTTGTAACGTTTGCACTTGTGTCACGTTTGGTGTAATTGTCCAAGAATGGTAAGTACTAGAAACAAACTTCAAATGTTCATTTGTAGCAGAGATGTGTGTGTTGCTTGCATAGGTGTCATTTACACTGGGGACACTGGGGACATGTCTCCACCACTTTTTGAAATGGCTGATTTTGTCCCCACCACTTTTTGAAAGTAAAATGTTCTGAAAAATCAAGCAATACCTGTGCGACTTTCACTATTTTGTCTTGCTTTCAGTAAAAAAAATCTAAAAATTCTTAAATTAAGAGGCTTTTTCTTGACGAGCAAAATGACCTAAGAAAATTAGCCTGTTTTTAGACAAAAAATATATAATTTAAGTGAATTTGTGATTAAAACAAGCAAAAATCTTTTTATAAGATTTCTTTTTTCTTAAACACTTAGGGCCCTATTTTAACGATCTAAGCGCATTGTCTAAAGCGCACAGCGCAACATCTAAATGGGCGTGTCCGAATCCACTTTTGCTAATTTAACGACGGGAAAAATGGATTTTGCGCCGAGCGCATGGTCGAAAAGGGTAGGTCCTATTGTAATGGGAGTATTTTGGGCGTAACGTGCAATAAACCAATGAGAGTCTCTGCTCTCATCCCCTTTAAAAGCTAGTTGCGCTGGCGTTATGTCTAATCCCTATTTAGATGACGGACTTTGTAAACTGAAAAAATAAGCGGAGGAAGAAGATCCCCAGTTTAAGATTAATGTTAAATAATTGTGTTGTTTTTCACTTGTATTGAAATTGTTATTTTTTTATCAAAACCTTTAAAACCCGTTTTCTTTTAGTCATGGAAGTAAAAAGCAGGCTTGTAATTGCTTTTAATGTATGGCTATCCAATATCATCAAAAAATTATTTACAAGCATGTAAGATAAGGTTTGTACTCTAAAAGTACTTTATTTGTAATAAACAGGAGATAAAGAATTTACAAACGGCTCTCCTCACGTTTCAGCACTTTGGACAGCGTTTTTTTTTTAGCAAAGAGTTTTTTTAAGCATTACTTAAAAATGTTTCTCATCTCACCATATCCACAGGTACAGAGTCATCATAGACAATAAATCCGTGAGGTAGCATTAAAAAAAAAACATTTAAAAACAGACGCATTTGTTTAAAGCAAAGCATTTATTTACTTAGCAGGCTGCAGGTGAAGCAGCTCTTTGCGCCTTCTAACGTCTCATAATCTGTCCTCATTTATGTCCAAGAGATTCAATAATAATCTTTTACATTCAATCCTTTAATCTTTCATATTTAAAAGCATTTTTGTGCTGCTGCGCATTATGTACCTTGTGATAAGCAAACCCGCGTTGTCCTCCCGTGTTTAGGCGCATTTTACTAATGCGCTCTTTAAATAACATAAAACACATTGCGCCATTGACTTTAGACTTTAGACCAGGTTTTTGTTGGTCAATGGCGTAGTCTATTTTAGTTGCCTCAAAATAGCAACGCGCCAACAATGCGCCTGAACACACCTCGTTTTCAGACCAGAACGCCCATGGGCGCAAAAGGGGGCGCAAATGCAATTGCTATTTAAACAACGCGGCGCTAAACGTGAAAATTAGGGTGGAAACTAGCGAAAGACACTTGCGTCGCGCATTGCGCTGCATTGCGCCGGGTGTAAGATAGAGCCCTGAATTTAAGCAAACATTTCTCACCCCATTGGCAGATGAATTTTGCTTGTTTTAACTAGACTTATTTTCTTACGTCATTTTGCTCATCAAGAAAAAGCATCTTAATTTAAGAATGTTTTAGATATTTTTACTGAAAACAAGACAAAAATAATTTGTACACTGCAAAAATGATTTTCAAGAAAAAAAATTCTTAGTACTTTTGTCTTGTTTTCAGTAAAATATCTAAAACATTCTTAAATTAAAATAAATTAATTCGTTTTTAGACCAAAAATATCAAATTTAAGTGATCTTGAGCATAAAACAAGCAAAAAAATCTGAAAATCTGAATTTTTCTTGAATTTAGTTTTCACGATTTTTTTGCTTACCCCATTGGAAGAATTTTTTTTTCTTGTTTTATGCACAAAATCACTTAAATTGGATATTTTTGGTCTAAAAACTAGACTTATTTTATTGGGTAATTTTGCTCATGAAGACAAAGCATTTTAATTTAAGATATTTTTTGATATTTCTACTGAAAACAAGACAAAAATACTAAGAAATGTAATGTTTTTTCATCTGATCTTTTGTCCCCACCACTTTTCAACACAAACTGACGCCCCTGGTTGCTTGTGTAAAAATATAATTAATCAAACTCAAATATTTTTTGAATGATTGAGCCAAAACCAAAAAGCCTTGTGCCTCCTCTCCCCTACTTAAATGAAACACAAATGCAGTACAGGTCTGTATAACTGGCAAAACCTAGCAGGATCCCTGGTGGACAGTTCTTTCCCTCTTTCCCAAGAAAGGACATTTATCACAGTTAATTCCCTCATCTTAATTATATGTGAAATGAGACAAAGAAAAGGCATCGAGCGTGAGCCGCAGTAATTAGTTGCAGTGCAATAATTGATATTGTTCTGCAATGATTGAAGTCATCCACTGATAGTCAGAGTCTCTTTCATTAAGTTATCAAAACAGCCACAGCCAGTACATGCTCAATTATAGAAGACTGTTGGATTCTCTCTGCTAATCTCTTGCATTGAGAAAAAGGTGATAAGTGAGAATAAGGATGAAATTGACTTGAGCTATTAGTAGAACAAATGATAAAGGTGTCTGTGTTTGCAATGAAAGCTGAACTCCACTTAAAGAAAGAAAGAAAGAAAGAAACGAAATCTCACACTCATTTTCAACGAATATGAGTTTTCCGACTCTTAAAACATTTAGAATTTGCTGTTACTCATGCTGTTTTAATAGGGATGTGATATCACAACACAAGCAGCGTATGGTTCATGTCTCACCCACAAAGCTATCTTAGATATTGAAGACTTGCTGAATAGCACAGAATAACCCTATATATTTTTATATATGCTACCATAATGGCGCTCTTCCATCCAGTCCCTATTTATTTTAATTGCATGCATATAATGAAACATCCTTTAAAATGCATGTTTTAATATGTTTACATTTCTGCTCAAAAATGGCAATGTTGCTTTTTGGACATACATGACAGAATTTTTTGGGCTTGCTTGCTCTGCATCCTCCCACGTATTGCTATCCAGACATCAGAGTCTGTTTCTGTAGCCAGTCCTAAGTCAGAAAAGTTTTTTCAGGCTTTTAAGTGCAGCACGCTGTGGGCCGTACAAACTCGCTTGTGTTCTCCGTACGCTAACTATGTTTCTCCCCCGCAGTGGAGGCAGCGGGCCGCTACTTTACTGTGGGCTGAGCTGTAACTTACTGTACTCCCTCCATCCGAGCGCTCCATGCGTAGAGACCGAGGAGTCCTGGGAGGGCACCTGACGTGCGGATGGTGCGCTGGGTGAAGAGCAAAGTGGGTTATGCAATCCAGTTACTGATGGAGAGTGACTCTTATTCACATCTGGAGAGGCTCTTGATGGCTCTGTAGGGAACACTGAAGGACCTTTGACTAAAGAGCAGGTGTAGAGGGGGATTTGAAGAAACCCAGGGTGGAGATGCTGATGGAGGTGTCCAACAGTGTTAAAAGGGATATTTGAAAAACCTAAAGTTGTAAAACTACTATTGTTAGCTCTAGTGACTGCTTATCCGAGGGGCGCTAATTCAAAATAAGTGTTCATGTGTGTTGCTTGCGTTTTAAAAATATGTGTTTGTTGCGTCATGTGAACCATTTGCATCACATGTTTTGTCAAAATAAGTGCCTGATGCATATGCGCCAAAACCGTTTATGATAGAAGAGACGCTCACGTTCACAAAATACATGCAAGATACTCCCTTTACAGTAAACTTTGATTATGTGAGTATCTGGCAAACGCGAGCGTCTCTTTTATCATAAACCCTTTAGACGCGTCTGCAGCAGGCACTTATTTTGAAAAGACACGTGATGAAAATAGGTTCACTCGACGCACAGAACACATATTTTAAAAAAAGGAACCACACACATGACGGACCACATACATGTTGTGACGAACTTCGCATCGAGCGCCCTCGAAAAAAGAGCTGGTAAATGGTTACCAGCCCAAAGCTTTTTTCACTACGCCATTCCATTGCCATCCGGTTAGATGTGTTAAATACAGATGGTGACCTACACAAAGATTCATCGCCAAGTGTCTTTGAGTAGGTCACCATCTGCCCTGTGTTTGTGTTGCTATGTGGTCTATCACCTGGGAGTTTATTTATATTGAGAGGCTAGAAGGTCATTAAAGGTCTCAATGCCAAAATGATAGATCCGAGAGGAGACAAATGCAGTCCAGACCATGATTCCTATTTTCATATAAAAGTCAGGGAGAAAAATACCCATCACCTCCAGAACATGATCTTGGGAAACTGAACATAATGTGAATGAAGGTTGACCCACTGCACCTTCTCCACGTTTGCCAAGCAGTCCACAGACATGAAAGTAAAGGAACCTGTGTTTCTGGGCCAGCATGTAAACATAAGAGCCATTTTAAAAGTAAGGATTTCACAGGAAAGACGAATGAGCTCTGAAGACGAGCTCTCTACGATGTGGTGCGGAGATAGTGCTCAGCGTGAGCCAGGGGAACCGCGCATCGCTATTAATCTTTGACGCCATATGCCGAGAGGAATTCCGTAATCCAGAGATTTTTGGGAAGGCGTCATTTTTCTTTCCCTGCTTCTCAATGCACGCCGGAAAGGGAAAATTAAAAATGGATTGCAGGGTGATTCATCATCACAGGTGCACCAGAAAAAAACGTCTCATTACGAAGCCTGAAACCAAAGAACGGCATTCAAACATTCTTGATCACAGTGGAGAAAGATGAAGCCACGTGATATGTCATTTACATACTGAATAGGTGACAAATTGGTTTATGGAAAATAGCATGGAAAGTTTGACATTCTCTGCTTGAAGATGTGTGAATATTTTTCCGGGAAGTTTAAGTGTAGTTTAAAGGGATACACATAAATTAAAATGCTGTCATAATTTACTCACCCTCATGTTGTTTTAAACCTGGATGAGTTTCTTTATTCTGACACAAAAGAAGATTTTTTGATAAATGATGGTAACCACATAGTTGACGGTACCCATGGACTTCCATAGTTAGAAAAAGTCAATGGGTACCATCAAAACTCTATGCTTACATCATTCATCAAAATTTCTTCTTTTGTGTTCATATAAAGAAACTCATACAACATGATAACAGAATTTTTTGGGAGGTGTACTATCCCTTTAAGTTGATCAGAAAGTCTAAATTATTGGTCAATAACATAGACTGTATAAAGATAGACGTAGTGTCCGTGACGTCACCCATAGGTTTCTGAAGATAGACATTGACGCTTAAAGTACACTCTCAGAAATAAAGGTCCAAAACTGTACCTTTTCTGTCACTGGGGCTGTACCCTTTCAAAAAGTACAGCTTTGCACCTAAGGATTTCATTTTAGTTCCTCAGAAGTACATACATATTAGTATCTCAAAGGTGCATATTGCTACTAAATGTTTACATATCTGTACCTAATGGTCCATACAATTACCTTTTTAAAGGGTGCTGCCCCACTGACAGCTAGGGTACATATTTTGACTTTTTCTAACAATGTAAGTCCTTAAAGGTGCAGTGTGTAAATTTTAGCGGCATCTAGTGGTGAGGTTACGAATTGCAACCAACGGCTTAGTCCACTGCTCACCCCTCGCTTTTAAAACACATATAAAAGCTTCGGCAGCCGCCACCGGACAAACATGTCATCGTCGGAGACAACTTGGTAAAAAAATTTGTCCATTAAGGGTAGAAAAATGGCGGCACAAAATGGCGACTTCCATGTGAGGGGATCCTTGGTGTATGTAAAAGGTCTCGTTCTAAGTTAATAAACACATAATGGTTCATTATGAAAGGTCTTTATACACCCCTGATAATATAGGTTTGTATATTATTTTGCATTTCTGTCAAGAGATCCTTCTATAAAATTACACACTGCACCTTTAAGGTACGGTAATCTACCCAAAATTGTATTCTGTTGTTTATTCATGTAAAGGTACCAAACGGAAACTTAGGGTACAGCCCCAGTGACAGAAAAGGTACAGTTTTGTACCTTTATTTCTGACAGTGTAGGCGGTGCTTGCCATTGCCATCTTGGCTCGCGGATATCCGAAAATGCGTAAAGAAGCGGGATGTGGGTGAAGCTGAGGTGGCTGGTTGCTGAGACCACGCCACCTTACCTCGACTCTAGTGACAGCAGTGGCTGTTCAACATCACTCAAGTGGCCACGCCCTTAATTATGCAAATTTTTAAGGATTAATATAATTTAAACGGACGAGTTACAAAAAATTCACCCACCTGACAGTTGTCATGAAGGCATAATTAGCTATACAGACCAAAAACAATTTTTGTACCAGGCTGTAAACATATTTTTTTTACTATAAAGTTGAGCATTTTAACATGGGAGTCTATGGGAATTGACTCCCTTTTGGAGCTTGCCTCTAGTGGCCAGTCGATGAATTGCATTTCAAGTCACTTCTGTATTGGCTTCATCAGAGAGATTCGAATGATGCCCCTCGGCCAATAATGGAATTTTTTTGTACATTTGTAGAGTTTCAGCTGTATAATTTCCCAGAAATGTTTGCCGTTTTATTTTTAAGAGCATAAAAACATTATCGCTTTAATTGATGTCATTAAACTAATACGCATTTAATGTTACTCAAACATCTGTTCAATAAGCTGTAAGTCAAATCGAGGCTGCACTTTGTTAATGTTCATAAAGTGTGTACTGGCTGATGGATGCTTCTCTCGGGGGGAGAGAAAAAAGGATTGTAGTCTGATCATTTAGGTTTATTTTTGTCCTTTATTGTATTTGCCCGCATGTCTTCATGTCTTCAGTGTTTATAGGCCTAATGACAAATGCTAATGTATTCTTCATCCCTGAGGCATGAAACGTGTTCTTGGAATATGCAATCGCTGACAGCATGCATATTCCCAGCTATTAATTCAAGACGTTGTGCTGATAGGTACTGTAAACCCACAAAACTTTTTTTTCAAGTCTTCGCATCAGTAAGTTTGGCCATTTACATTAACAGTTTTACCATTAGAAGATGCTTTTAAGAATTTTGCTTTTTTACATTTTGCGTATTTATTTATTAATCTTTGTTAACAGTTGGGTTTTATCAGAACAAATGGAGCCAGAAAACATAACTCCAGTAAAAAGACCTTGGCTTGGGTGACAGATTATAAGCACATTTTTCTGCTCGCCTCATTTCAGCTTCTGCAATTACTGGCTCAGAGGATCTTATTGTCCGTATCAACAACAGGATGCCCGGCAGTTGTCTCTTTACCGGTTTCCCATTTTATTGCCTGGAAAACCACAGTCTCAAGAGTCTCAAGATCTCCGAGGCCTATCACATTCAATTAGAGTCCGATCCATTATTTGCAACACAATAAGCTTTTCAAAATAAATGAGCATAAATCATTTGGTTAGTATGTAACCGTTATCTTTTTTTCATTTTTGTGCTCTTATATGAACCACTGGGATGGCTCTAAGTGGTTTCTGATTTCATTAGGTGGATGCCTCAGGAGATGTGCCTGATTTTTTTTCACTGTGGATGAAGTGAGAATCAGTCGGAGACACCACAGGTAATTTAACATTTTTACGAATTTCCTCTCATAACACACATACTGCTATAAATCTACCTGTCATCTGTATCTTAAAAGTGGATTTTTGCTGCTTGCATAATTTACTGTAATTGGGAATTCAACTATTTCTTAATAGCTTTATGTCATTGCATTGAAAATGGTCCAAAGCTGTCACTTGATTATTACGCCAGAATGAGAGTAAAGTTCCTAGCCATATCGGCCTAGAAAATCGCAACTTAATTTTTCGTCAGTCTTAGAGGCTGTTTACACTTGGCATTAACATGCGTTTTCGTCGATCGGATCACAAGTGGACGACGTTAATGCCAGGTGTAAACGGTGTTCAAAACGTTTTGAGCTCTTCCACTTTCGACCACTTTCAACCACATCCAGAGGTAGTCGAAACCACTTTGGATCGGATCGCTTTGGAGTTGCGGAACGCATATGTGGTTGAATGTGTTCGAACAGCCACACGCGACCGTCTTCTCTCCGCCCATTTATCTAATCTGAGGTATTAAACACAAGTTTTACGTCTTTTTTTGACTTCTGGCGTGAACACACGTGAAGAGCGCTATTTTTAGCCTTTCATTGATACATCTAAAGCGGCTGATCTCCGTAGTTTTGTTTTGAAAGCGTGTGAAAGTTGCGCGATCCTATTTCATCAATTGCTCTGAAAATTCAGAGAAAGCTCCAACATATACACTAACAAAACACTGTGCAGCATGTTACTTGCTAAACAAGCAGTGGGCTCCGACATAATATTAGTTCGCGTCCATATAAACTCATAATTACTCCCGCTCGCGTTTGAATGACAGCAGAGAGACTCGCCCACCGTCTCACAGACCACCCCCTCACAGTATTCAGGACAAAAGCGGTCGAAAGTGGACAAAAGAGACGGATTTAAATACCAGGTGTAAACGTAATGTGTCTCTCTCGTCCACTTGTGATCCGATCGATGAAAACACATCTTAATAGCAAGTGTAAACAGCCCCTTAGTACATGATGTAACTACAGAAGAGTCAAGTTTTAAATAGGAAAAATATTCAAACTCTTTGGTTATTTTTAGCGCAACGCTAATGGTCTAATCAGATTCAATGGATTATGCTAAGCTATGCTAAAAGTGCTATCGCCACACCCGGAGATCAGCTGAATGGACTCCAAAACTGTGAGAATCAAATGTTTAACTCTAGAGGAGCTGGAAAATAAGCATATTTTCAAAAAAAGTGGAATGTCCCTTTAACACGCAGCTCTTGACAGAGCTAAGAAATATCAAATTATTTCGTCATCGTTTTGCACGTCTAGGTCCAGAAATCTGTTTTCAACCACTATAAGAGTTAATATGGGAAAAATATGGGAAATATGGGAGACTTCCGGGAAAAACGGGAGTGTTGACAGGTATGCTTTTGACCCACCTTTGTATTACTTTTTTCCTACTAAAGTCGTTTTACATTTGTTCAAAATTTTACCCGTTATTGATAGACCACACTTGTGGTCACCGTCTAAAAAAGTATTTTTTAAAACTATGTTTTTCTAAAAAAGTTTACTTTTTCCCCTGCTTTTGTTGTGTAAATGTACCCTTAGTCATAAATGTTTATATTGTGTGTGGTAAAACAATGAAGAAAACTACTAAAAATTAAATGTCCATGCAAATAACATGCTTTTGCTTTACATTCACATTTATGATCTCAGCAAGCACTATGTATTAGTTTTCTTTGGGTGATTTTTATTTTTTATTAACAGTAAAGATACTTTGTAGATTCGTCTATAACAGAAGCGCAGGAAAAGAGAGTTACTTTATCTTCTTGAATTAGATTTGTGCTTTCCCCCGGAGCCATATTCCAAAAGCACGGCAAAGAAAACAAAGTTATGAAAGCACAAAAACAGTAAACAAGAGGAAACAAATGTGGTCTTTGGGGTGAGATTGATGAAAGGGTTGTTCAAGACTGCAGTGAAGGTTCGTGACAGAAGCGGCCACCTCCTCTCAGGTCTGTAAGCTTCACAGAAGTCTCACAGAAGTGAACAGTCACTCACAACTGGTTACAAACTTATATGTTTGTAGATTTTTTTGGAAACACATTAATCTCCCTTTGTCTTTCCACAGAGGACATTGTCAAAAAAGAAATGAAAAAAAAAAAAAAACTAATGAATGAGAGACGGTGAAAGCAAACAAACATATCATGGTGAAAGAACACAAAAGCGAAAATGACTGAAAGAGAAAGTGAACTAAAGAGAGAGTGAAGTCAAAAGCAAACAAAGCAAAAGTAAATGAAAGAGAAAGTAAAACAAACTGGATGGAGAAAGGAAGTTTTTTTAATACTCACTTTGATTTATTTAAAATTAAAATGCTGTTTAAATGATCCTGGAAGTAATAAAGATGCAAACAATAAAGAAAATTAATATCGGAGATATGAATGTTTAACAGGTTTTCAGAATGATTGAGGCATTTTCCTCCATCCTTCCTAAAAGAAGATTGGTTTCACCTCTTCATTAATTTGCCATTGATAGAGAAGAGAATAAAAACGGCACATCATCAGTCTGTGCTAATTCAATAATGGCAACTCATTTAAAACACGTTCACCAATTTCTGGTACACCATTTCCAGAGATAAGGTCAAAACACACACCAGCAGCGAATCCGGCCCTGTGTCTCAAGGGTTACTGAGTGTTTCCTCTATAAATAAAGCGAGAGCACAGGCAGTAAACAAGCCGTGTCTTGGCGTGTCAGAGCATCGAACTGAGCCCGCTGTAATGATTCAGAAGGGTCTCACGGGACCAGACTCCAAATGATAATTATCACCCCCTCTATAATAACCTCAGTTTTATCATCATCTCCCTTCCACAGATCCCTGCAGATTCCAAGGAGCGGCATAATCCAGAGCGGATTTCAGCGGCTTTACCAGTTATTCAGTGATTAAACATCATCAAGCTGTTCAAGGGTAAGATACCAGATGGAGAACAGGGTGGTTGTGCCTTGTTGGGTCGATCCATCCGGGACAAAACTATAAAACACAGTTGAATTCCAAATGCTTGGTTCACACAAAATCATGATTCTGTTATCGTTTTCTGAGCCCATGTTTTACTACACAATCAAAATGTGATAGATGTGGTGTCTGAGTTATGAGGTTCCCTGTTAATGCGCTGCATGCCACTGACGTGCATGTTGATCCCAGATGAATAGTTGAACAGCAAGACTCAAGTCAGACCTTTTCATATTGTTATGCTTTAATTCTGTGCTCTCAGGTGTGCAACACAGGCGCCTTCTCACTATTGTTTCGTTGTTTGGGCTTTGTTGAATGGTGTCCATCAATATCCATAACAATGAATAAATAAGTAAAATGGCATTGGGTGTCTAGGGCAATATCTCAGTAGGTGCTGAGGATGTTGAAAGGCATTGAAAGGTCAGAGGCACAGTATCTGAATGATACCCAAGCACACTGCCCAGAGGTTAACAACAGGAGTTTGTTGTAAGGGGTTGTGACAATGGTCTTCAAATCCGCATACCATATATTATGTAAGCAAGCTACTTACATCTATCTGACTCTCCATCCCTATCTTATCTATCTGTCTGTCTGTCCATCTATTCTCTATGTACCCATCAGTCTATCTGTCTATCTCTTCACCTGTCTGTTTGTCTGTATGTCTATCTGTTTCTATCTACTGTATCTATATGTCCATCTATCCCTTTGTCTGTCTGTCAATCTGTCTGTCTATCTACTGTATTTGTCTGACCTATCTGTCTGTCTGCCCGTCCATCCATCCATCATCTATTTGTCTATCTACCCACCCGTCTGTCTGCCTGCCTGCCTGCCTGTCTGTCTGTCTGTCTGTCTACTGTATTTGTCTAAACTGTCCATCCATCTGTCTGCCTGTATGTCTGTCTGCCCATCCATTCATCCATCTATTTGTCTATCTACCCACCTGTCTGTCTGCCTGCCTCCCTGCCTGCCTGCCTGCCTGTCTGTCTATCTACTCTATCTATCTATCTATCTGTCCGTCCATCACTCTGTCTGTTTGCCTGTCTGTCTGTCTGTCTGTCTGTCTATTTACTGTGTCAATCTAATTTATCTATCTGTCCATCCATCCCTCTGTCTGTCTGTCTATCTGCCTGCCTGCCTGTCTGTCTGTTTATCTACTGTGTCTATCTACTGTATCTATCTGTCCATCCATCCCTCTGTCTGTCTGTCTGTCTGCCCATCCATCCATCCATCCATCCATCCATTCATATATTTGTCTATCTACCCACCCATCCCTCTGCCTGCCTGTCTGTGTGTCTATCTACTGTGTCAATCTTTTGTTTCTATCTGTCCATCCATCCCTCTGTCTGTCTGTCTGTCTGCCTGCCTGTCTGTCTGTCTGTCTGTCCCTTTGTCTGTCTGTCTATCTACTGTATCTATCTGTCCATCCATCCCTCTGTCTGTCTGTCTGCCCATCCATCCATCCATTCATATATTTGTCTATTTCTATCTGACCATCCGTCCCTCTCTCTGTCTGTCTGCCCATCCATCCATCTATTTGTCTAT